>NW_015114100.1:0-36236 GCF_001443285.1 Poecilia latipinna
TTATGCATTGCTAATGGCATGCCCCAATTACTGAACAATTTGTCAGTGTCAGTGATAGAGCTGAGTCTGCTGGTTATTTCAGTGATGTCCTCTGTCGTTTTTAAAGGGAAATCTTTGGTTTTTCTCCCAACTGCTACTAAATGTAATGGACCAGCTGTGCCTCTGTGTGTATTAGGTTCAAAAGGTATTAATACCAGTTGAACATTTTTGCATTTTGTATTTTTGTTCTTACTTTGGGACAGTTATGATTTAAAGAGAAGAAGATTACCAATACTTGCCAGAAACTGGTTGTGTCGTCCAGGACATGTTGCTATGGAATGTTGCCCGTAAATTGGACTGTTATCATGTCATGACATTCATGAGACTGTCACTCAGCAGTGGTTTTCAGTCAGAGGCTTCTTCTAATTAGCAGAGATGCTTCCTGTCCCCATGTTTAATTTCCTTTTGGGATAAATAAAGATTTTTTTTTTTATTGAATTGAATTTCAAACACAAATTTCTTTTTTATTGGAATTTTATGTAACAGACCATATTTGGGAAATGGTTTCATTTCCCAAATATGAACAGGAGGTAGTGAACATTTGAACTACCTGCTGTTCAAATATGAAATGGAAGGAAAAGTATGCATGTTTATTTTTATTAATTAAAAACTAAATGCACATATAGCCTAATGTCAGACTGAACGGTTATGCTCTGCTACAAGGCTATTCAATTCCAGTCGTCAACGGCCATTGTTCTGCAACTCTAAGATGATAAATCAAATGGCTGAATTACTTCCTCGATATGGAGACAGGCTCTCCAGACTTCTGCTAACAACCTGAATATTTGACTCAGGTGTGTGTACAGGATTAAAGTTGAATACTTACAAATAGACCACTATTTAGGTCTATCACACACAATCTCAATAGAATCCATCATAGTTCATGGTGTGTCTATCGTGGCGCCGTAGTTTGCTCCGGGGCTGTATCGTGCCAACATATTGTCTTTTGTTGCTGCGTTTTCACAACAACAACACGCAGAACGATTGCTTTCTCAGAAAATCTCTTGATGTGGGCCATGTGTTTCTTAGACCCAGAAATACACAAAAGGATACGTACAACTTCTTCATCTTCTGTCAACCACTTCCTCTTGTGTACGTTGATGAGCGGTGCAACAGCTCCCGTCTTCCTTAATGGTTTTTACGTCATGCTGACTGTCCTAGATTGAGCTGAGAAACTGACCTGGGACACTTGCCATTTATAGCTCTTTTCCTGTGTCTCTCCCTGATGTAACAGCAAGAGACGAGTTTCCCTGAAAGGAGCTCTGCCCTTTCCAAGATACAGAACAATAGAAACTGCTTTTGGAAGCAAGGCCAGCTCTTTTTGCTGGGCTCTTCGTCACTGAAAAGTAAAATGTTATCGCCTACAGATGGCAGCGATAGACAGTCTGGGGCCTCTGCTGCCCATTCTAGTTGGACTTTTAGTCCTTAAGCAAATACAATTGAAACTAGAAGGTTACATAAATTGTGTGAAATGAAAAAAAAAATGTTTTCACATTGTCTGACTTTAAATTAGACCCACATCCTGTTTTGGGATGGCATCATATGTCTTGCAAACTTCTTCCTTTTTATACAAATGCATTGATTTTTATAGCCAATCACAATATTCTTCCTCATGAGACCAAAAAAAGATATTTAGCTGTTTCTATTGACCATAAAATTATACAAATTCAAATGAATAAATAAAAATAGATTGCTCAAGGGAAACATTTCATGTTTCAATAAAATGAAATGTTTTTGAACTTGGATTAGATGGTTTTTCAGCCATATATTGAAATTGGTGTATTTTGCAAAATTGCAGCAGAAATCCGTTTTTGTTTTTTTTTTTGTTTTTTGCATCTTACTGGTTTGAGTACAGCAGCAACTCACCTGTTTAGAGGCACTGGCCTCTCTGGGCAGCTGGCTGTCAGCATCACACTTCATTAAAAGTTGGGTTTGTCATTCAAAAGTGTTGAAGTATTATGAAGACCAACACAAGTCTGGGAACAGCCTATTAATATTTTATCAGCAGCGCTCATCATCAACCATCAGAGGAGACGCTGGCGTCTTA
The DNA here is from genome assembly GCF_001443285.1 of Poecilia latipinna. Classification (NCBI taxonomy): domain Eukaryota; kingdom Metazoa; phylum Chordata; class Actinopteri; order Cyprinodontiformes; family Poeciliidae; genus Poecilia; species Poecilia latipinna. The sequence goes on from NW_015114100.1 coordinate 2,087, forward strand.
CTGACGCAGTGAAGCAACGAGCTCCTTTTACATGGGTGTGGCTATGTATGTCTGTATGTATGTGGCATTTTGGAGAAATTTTAGTCAGTGATTTCACAGAAGAGTTATGGAACATGCCTTATTTGCTTTGGGTTTCCCATGATGTCACTCAAATAATCAGTGTTTCCATTTATCTTAAATGTTATTTAAATTAGAAGTTTAAACAGTCATGAAGTCATCTTCTGAGATTTCCTAAATAGAAATAGTTTAGAAAGATTTGCTGCTTTATGACTTGAAACAACTGATGGAAGCTCCAGTTTTTCTCTAAGCAATAAAATCCTAAAGGAGAATTTCCATCCCATCAGTTTATGATCGTAATGATTGTGTTATGAACCATGACAGTGATCCAAAATGAACCAGGATCAAAAGGTCCTATTCCAAGGATCAGAGCTAAATAGAGGAAGTAGCATTTAGTTTCCGTTCTCCTCTCTAGAAGAAACTCCATGAAAACCTGAGGTGTGCAAAAACTGTTGGTGTCTTTAAATCTGGACTGGAAACATTCTTGTTTGCTGCGGCTTTCCACCGAAGTATCTCACCAGTGAGTGACTGAAGTTGAGATTGAACTTAAATGAACATTTTACCATTTCTTCCTTTTTATGCAAAGCTTTTAAGCGAAGGACAGACTGAGCTCTCTTTTTAAGACAAGATTAAAGGATTTAGATTTTTCTATGTATTTCTTTTGATTGGCAGGGACTTTGGATGGCCTTGTGCATGAATGGCATTATAGAAATTAAAGTTCCCAGGGTGTGTGGTGGTGCAGGGGCAAAGCACAACCCATGTATTGAGGCCCTAGTCCTCATGGCGGTGGTTGTAGGTTCAATTCCCGGCCTGGCGACATTTGCCGCATGTTTTCCCCTCTCTGATTGCCCTCTTTACTGTCAAACTACTTTCAAATAAAGGCCACTAGAGCCAACAAAAACTTTAAAAAGAAATTAAAGTTCCCGGCTTTGGCATGGAAATGATTCCAGTGGAAACTGGTGTCCTCCTCTTTAGAGGTTCCATGGTTCCAGTTTGTTTTTTCTGCTCACAGACCTTCTTAAACCCAATTAGTTTTCTTCTTTTTTCTTTTACCATTCACTCGCTTGTTTTGACTTCTGTTTCTTAATTATATATTACTCATTTCAGTTTATTTCCTTTTGATTGCATTTCCTCCTTTCTGAGTAGTGCTTTGGGTTTTCTGTGTTTGGGTGTCCAAACACTTTGATCCTTGCTCTGCCTAGATTTTCTTAGGACATTTTATGTAAAGACAAAATGTTCCGTAGCATCAGATAATGCCACTTGTTACAACCTCAGGTAGGTAAAACAACAGCAACTTAATTTCTGTGCAATTTGACTTTGACACTTCTTGTCAGAGGAGGAAACAATAAAAACCACATAAAATCATTACAAGCCTCCATATTTCTTATCTAGCTGTTGATCCATTATTGAAAATATTTCCTATTTGATGCACTGAATTTATTTTAGGGATGCAGTAATATGAAAATGTTGGCAAATACCTGATATTTGTATTAGGGTGATAACCGGTATTCATACATTTCTCTAGCTTTTGAAGCAATGAAAACATTTTGACATGCTGACATTGCTTCTCTGCTTCAGTGAAACACCACACCGTCCTGCACTGCATGACACTCTCTGTCATACGCTAAAGCAAACACCACAAGGCCAACTCCTCCCCTTCCCTCCCAAACACATGCATACAGCAATGTTATGGACATAAACGCTGGCTGTTAATATTGGCCCAGTTTTACTCAGTGATAGCGATATGTTGAAAATGTTCTAACATATGCCGATGCTAATCACAACATATTCTGCATCCTCCCTTGGACTGATTTTATTATTTTCGAATTTGTTCATTCGAAGCAAATAAAACATTAAAACAAATGAACAATTTTACTGGGCCTAAATCCTTTAACATTATAAAATATGTAGATAAAAATATGAAGCTTAGGGAGAAAACATAACACAACTTGTGGGTGTTTAGAGCTGAACTGTTGTTCTCTGTAGGTCACTTACTTATGATGTGTTTATATTTCCTGTTATAAGATGGAGTCATAATCACGTTCATGCAAATTATTCAGACCAGCAGTTGAAATCTTTCAAGTGATTCCTTTGACTTCACACTAAAAGCTTTATATTTGTCTCTCCTTGCATGCTTCCCTCTCTGTCTAGTCTGTCATTCCTCTCCACTATGCTCCTTGCATCGTTTCCATGGCAGCACTTGGCTCTCGGTTACGTAATAGCTGTGTGTTTGTGTGTTCATGCTTGTGTGTGGCCCTAGCCTGGAGAAATCAAACACACAGCTTCCAGAAGTGAGTGTGCTACTATTAGGGTTTACGTTTTCAGCACCTGGGGGGACAAATATACCCCGCTGTGTGTGTTTTGTCTCGTTTCTCCCCCACCTGCTATGTGTTTTACCACCACTAGATGGGAACGGCGTGTAAAAAAGTAACACTAAGTGTTCATTCTGACTCATTTGGGCAGTGTAAGATACTAACTGTGTAAGTTTTAAGAGCTAATCATCACACATGGCTGGCCTTCTATCCCTTCATTGCACCTATAAAGATATATGTGTGTGTGTGTGTGTGTGTATGCCTAGTCTTTGCTATCTGTGGTTCTGTGGATGACAAATTAGCGCCTGATGTAATTGTGATCTGAAGATGTGTGAGGATGTTAAACAGAAGCTTCATGTGTACTTTGAGCCGTGGTCTCAGATGATCTCTGATGGCACCAGGCAGACCATGGCAGAGGGAGGATGCTTATTTCAATTAGTGTCATGTCAAGGAGTGTTCCCCAGCTGTGGTGTGGCCTAATTAGGCTCATTTTAAATTTATGAGTCAGAAAGCAATGGTAAACGAAAGAAGTACATGAAGACTTTTCTCAGCTGCTCCCAGTGGAGGAATCATCACGAAATCTGTCTCAAAGATGCTGTGTGTGCAGATTTCTCTCCTAGCACCTCAGTCAGGCTTTACAAGTAAAATAAAATAGACGACGAAGAAGAAATTAGACTCATGGGAGGTTATCAAGTTTGTCTGCATCCATGGATGATACAGTAGGAAGCAGCTCTGATTTTAAAGGGATTCTGGTTCCTTCCAGTTCTAAAAGGGCTCATCTGAAGTTTTTATTTGAAATGTTGCAGCAAATTATTATTATTATTAATTATTATTATTATTATTATTATTATTATTATTATTATTATTATTATTATTATTATTATTAATTTATTTATTTATTTTAGAAAATTCTGGGGGAAAAATCAGAAAAGTCTGGCATGAAAAAGTATTCAGTCCTTTTTGTCTGATATCCCTCAATAATAAGCAAAGGCGGCCATTTGTCTTTCAGAAACCATCTACTCAGAGTTGTAATCCCTGTCTCCATTGTCAAATCTCACTCCAGCTGGTGAAAGTCTGGTTAAGTTCTAGCCAAGTTGGGTGTGTCTCCACTGGCAGTTTGTTCCTCACTGTTTTGTGGGTGTGAACATGGGCGGCCAGCACAGGAGCTGAGGTTGATACTCCGATGATGTCATGTTGCGCGTGTAACCTTAAGTGGCCAGTTTCTCCAAAGTCTCTGCATATTTGTTCGTCATAGGTTGCGCCGCATGGTTGGCACCTCGCGCTCTTCCACAGGTCCCATCTTTGCTCATTTTGTGATGTAAGTCCACAAACCAATCCATGGGTGCAGTCTGCTGACAATCAAATCAATTGTGAACAATATCCACTAGCTCTGGCCAGCTTCCAAAAAATGCAGAGGAGCCACGAAGGATCTGCAAATCAAGACAAATATGAATGGAAATGGCTACAGGTGAATATTTTTTCTTTCCAGTGTGATATTAATGGAATTTGGAAGTGAGATGTTTATTAGATTTGGAATCACTTCCTTATTGAAGAGTGAATGGGATGGCAGTGACCTGGGAAGGCGGCATGTGGGAGGAGACAGTAAGAGACAGGGCAGCATGCAGCCAGAGCTGATCAGTGCAAAGCAGATGAAAACTTCTCAACTCTGTCCCCTGATCTCGCTGAACGACCGGCTGTCTGACTTGACCTTGATCTGCATGTCTTTTTCTGACTCAGTCCACTCAAAGAGGAACAAGCTCTGTCTTTTATGTCGCGTTTCCATGGCAACCACATAGGCAGGTCAGGTGCCGTTGAAGCATACAGAAGCCATTTCCTAATAAACTCACTTTTATTATCTTGCTGTGCGTTTGCTCACCCTTAGACGACGACGGCTCTCATTTCCACCAACAGCTAATTCACTTTTCTTTCCCAAGAATAAACTAGATTCAAAGTTTGTTTTTTTTTCACAAGAAATCAAAAGAAAACTGAACTGTTGGCATCAGCTGCCTCTTTAAACATTTGCGCAGAAGATGATATAACCAGTTTGAGGCTAATGTTAGCCTGACTCAGGTCTTATTTTCATGATTGTCAAAAAAGACACACTTAGCTGAGGATGAGATTCACATACACTGTAAAAAAAAAATACAAATAATATATTTTTTCCTTGTCTGAATGTCCAAACAGTTCAGGAAGGAGACAAGGTCTGTGTCTCAGAGAGAATCCTGTGTTGCTGGAAAATGCAGTTTGCGAGTCCCATTATCCACAGTGAACCGAGTCCTGAATCAACATGGAGTGAAAGGCCACTCAGAGATGAAGACTTGAGTGTTTTCCTGGTATCTATGTGAAACATTTTCCCCCATTCATAAATAGTGAGTGATTTTTAATTTTCCCACATCCTGTCTTGTTCCTGTGAATTTTGTGTCTCTTACTTGTGTGATTTGGACTTGAGCAGTGCTGTCCCAGTCCAACAAAAGTTGGCCCTAAGAAAGATCACCTTTGTCTTATGTCACTTTGATTGTTGAAATCCTTTGAAATAAATGCTAACGCTGAACATATAATGTGCACAATTATATGTTATATATAATTATATGTATGTGTGACTAAAGGCATCTTTGGTGGGTGAATCCAGCTTGGATTTAAATACAAATTCTATCAGAATTCACAAAGTCAACAGTTTGGATGTCCATTATGGTAAGGTGACAGTGTACGTGACCTAAAGGGGTAAATAAGAAGTTAAAAGGTAACATGTTGGTGCTCCCTTACTGCTACAACTGCAGTTGGTGGTTAAAGAGGTTTGGTGATGGAGCCTCCCACAACTGCCAAACTGAAAACCCAGTCAACGTCCTGTCCTACCCTTTACTGTTCTTAAGATTAAGAACAGTAAAGGGTAAACTTCCATGCACTGATATGCATGGAAGTTCATTTTTGTTTGAAGTTGCTGACTTCAAATGTCACTTTTATTTTGCCATGTGTTTCGGGTTTTGAATTTAAAATTCTGCGCAATAAGTTAAAACCAATAAATTGGGCAGTATGGGTCGGTGATGTGTGGTCTGCTACTTTGTGGTCCGGCACATTCAATAGAGCGTTTGCACCAATAGGTGGACTCTCATGGGCAGGCGGTGTGAACTCAACACATAATGACGCCCCATGTCATACTTGTGCAACAACAAGCTAGTATGTTCTGCTTGTCCAAGCAGTGACATTTTTCTATCCCCCAATCAATGTTCTGTGTTGTGTGATGCCTCCACACTAACGGTACCATATCATTGTCCTATGGACCTACAGCTGAAGGAGGAGTGATGCAGTACTGGTCAGCTTTATGGGCCACTTTTACAGTGGAAACAGACAAATTAGAATAGCAAAGTGTACCAACCAGTGGACACGATGAATTAGACCCAAAAACCCATCTTGGATTGCATATGATCTAAAATCAGCAGATTTTAGATATGTGACTGTTTCGCATTTACTTCGTTGACCCAAATACAGAACCGTTTACAGAGCGCTTGTTTTAACAGTGCTCTCTAGAATCTATCAGCTAGATAGATATGTCGATTCTTTCTGTGTATTAAAGTGCATCTTTCATTGTAGTCAGTTTGAAACTTGTCCCCAGAACATCTCTAACGGCAGCATTAACCTCTGTGAGCCTGTAATTACTGGTTAAACCACATCCATGCTTGCTCCTTACTCTGCTAAATGAAAAAGTACACGAGCTGCTGCTGTATCAGCAATCTAAGACCATTATTGAACCTCTTTCACTCGGTTTCACTCTCACTCATAATGTGTCACTGAGAGGCTTTTATTGTTAATTTATCCCCTTGTGAAACATGAAGGAGGTCTCATTTTGTTTCAGACAACAGCCTGCTTACCGGAAGGTTTTATTTCTCTCTTTGAGAACAGAGAATGGTGAAATTGTTCATGTCTACGTATTTAAAATGTGAACACAGAGTAGAAAGTTTCACTTCTAGTCATTGCTGATGTTGGACACTTTTGGTTTCGTGTTATTACTGAACTAGGGATGTTGGGAGGATGACCTGGAAACACCCTGTGGGTGTTAACACTGTGAAGTTGAGTTAAATTAAACCACAACATTATGAATTATTTTCCCATTTTGAAACCCATTTAATTCACTTATTGTAACCACAGGAAGAACATATCAGTTTCACTAAAGACGTTAAAGCCTTTCTTAGCTGTTTAATACAGTCAGGATTTATTTAGGAATATTTGTCAAGATGGTCATCATCTAATAGATCAATGAGTGATTTTCGATCATGATATTACTGTCTTGTAACGTTGCCAGGAACACTGCTGTTATATTACCGTAAGTAATTGAGAGGGAATTTTCTAGCACTATTTGTTTATTGGTCACATAAAATCCCAAAACATTACATTAAAGTTTGTGGTTTTAACAACGTACTTGTGAAAAGTTCTTGTGAATTTGTTGCCTTGTTATTAAAATGCATCCTTGAATGTGCAGTTTAATGAAGTCTGCTGAGTGAGGCAGCTATTTCGGTTTGGCTATATTTAACTAGTTTGGTCATATTCAAATCTCGCGTTCACTTCTTTCAGATATGTTGTCAGTTGAATTTCTGTGATGAACTCTAGCAGATCTATCCTCGTATCGCTCCGACAGTCCAAATCTGCTTCTGAGTACCAAAGTTTAGCAAAAAGGCTAATAAGAGAAATCAGCTTTCATGTTCAACAATCAGCAGACTACGTGAAAAAAAAAATTGAGATGTGCATCAAGAACTCACAAGCTGACACGACTCTTTCTGTTGGTGTAACAATCAGACGATCTACTCCGCTCACTAAACCGTCGAGGTCTGCTTTAAAGTCCACTGATGAGGATAGTTTATAATGTGGCTGTTGGCTTGTGGTGGATTCGTTCAGTTGAGTTGCCAAGCAAGCTCAGCATCAGCTTCTGAAGTAATAAGAGAAGCTTTGGACGGCACGTACTTTGCCAACACTGTGGAGGAAACGGACTGTAATAGGATGGAATGCTTATTGAGAAACTATCATTCTTTGGGTGTGTTAACATGTAAGAGCTGGATCCTTCTAAGGCTGGTTACGTCACAGAAGTGCAACAAAAGCTGTCCAACTTCAAAGGCTCCTGTAAATGGAACAGCCCACCCTAATCTGGTAAAAAACAGCCCCTAGTTCTACGCTCTGCTTTGTCCAGATGGTCTAGACTCTCGGTTATTGAGAAATGATTGCCTCCTGGAGGAGTGGACTCCTAGTCACTATGTAAAGCACCAGTTCAACACTGTTAAGCCAACAGGAAATTGTCTGCTCTGTAAACAACCATCCTGCACTGCAAAGAAGGAAGTGTCATGCTGAATAAGGCAGCTGTTTCCTTCACTTCTAACACTACTACTGACAAAATATAGGCAGACTATAATTTTGAAACAGTAGAGAAAATCAACATCACTGTTCATAACTTCTTCTGTTCGCTGATTGGCACTGTGACAAATTCTACCGGAGAAATCAAACTCAATGGGAGGAAGGCGATACGGAGAAGTGAAGACTGAGCTCACCTTATCCAAAGGTTCGCTTCAGACCAAATGGCAGTGTTTTGTTTTTCTATCAGTGGTGAACAAGTCTGAAGACATAGTGGGACAGGAACACAGATTTAAATGTTTGTTAAAATCTAGAGCTCAAAACTTAAAAGCTTTAAAGATGTTGTGTTGTTATGCTGTAGTATTTTTTAGATATGTTTTTTTGTAATTTATATGCTATATATTTTTATTTTATCCATTCATTTAGTTATTTAATTAAGAAAGCATTAAATAATTAATAAAATAAGAATTCAGCAAGAATTTGAGCTTGTGTTTAGCACCGCCATGGTTGGTAGACGACAGGACCAGGACCTGATTTATAAATCAGCCTCGATGCCACATGTCTGCACATGTGCAGCTAACAACTGTCACTCCACTGGTGCCAACTTAGCCACTTTGTTGCTATGTTTGGTGACTTTTCAGACAAAAGAAATTGATATTGGCCAAAATCAGAATTGACAGGTCAAGTTTTTTAAAGATTGCTGATCGGCTGCAAGACCTTAATGAGACAGGAAGAATAAATCTGAACACTAGACCATCCAATGTCAGTTGATCACATCTGGCCTGGTTAAGGAGGGATTACACCCCTGAATTTGGAAACATTTTACATATCCCTTCTTAATCAGGTGAAATTTACAAAATATTCCTTGGATTTCAGTTTACCTTATGATAAAAAATTTCAATCAGCTTCTTCTTAAAAATCCCACCAACCCCATCCAACAGCCTATTTTATGTTTCACTGATAAAAGCTTAGATTGCCTGGATTATCTCTGATTTATATTCTGACAAGCTTCAGAGAACCTGGAGACGATTCTGTGAAGAGTTGAACTGAATGTTCTCATTTTACTATAGATCTTTAGAAATCAAATGCAGAAATCAAAATATGAAAAGTTTATTGAGATCCGTTTGTTCAACATAAACACATTTTTTCCAGATGTTACTGCAGTAATGCAGAGTGGCACGGTGACAGTCAGCCTGTGGTTCTGCTAATCTGGTTCTCCATTGGGTTTGGGTCAGACCTGTTTTTGTCACTTCAGCACACTGAAGCAGGTACTGGGTGGACTGGTGCCAAGTTCTGCTGGAAAATGCAATCTGCATCTCTGTAAACCTGTGGTTATCCCTGCTGCTTTTGTACCTTTTTCCTTCCACTTAACTTGGAATACATGTGCTCAAATACAGGCACTGCAGACAGTTCTTTAGCAAAGACATTTGGTAACTTAACCTCTTTGTGAAGGATGTGCACAAAAAGGGTTGATATTGTCAACAACAATATTCACCCAGCAATCTTCCCTATGATTGCACCTATAATATTTCTTTATCTATAGATGTTATATTTGCAGTTATTTGCAGTTTTACTTGTTTTAAATAACATTTCTGCTGGTCTTTTTAATGCACAGATTCACATGCACATTATGCACAGATAAAAATATAAATACTAAGTATATTATACTATACTTTTTATCCAAGGAATGGACAGTCTGATCCATTCCTTGGATCAGACTGTCTGTATTTTGATGTTGTAATCTTATCCTTATTGTACAGTAAATTAATATTATAATATATTTTAAATAACTTTAACTGTTTTTGATCATTGTGTGAACCCTCATACCTCCATGCTGCTACCCCTGGATTTCCCCGCTGTGGGACAATAAAGCATATTTCTGTTCTAGTCTGTTGTAATTTCATATCCATTTGCGTTCATGCTTCTGGTGAGTTATGACTGAGGTGATCTCTGACGCTTTCTGTGGTAAATTTTTTGAACCCAGTAAATTATGAACTAAGCATCAAAGAAACATCACAGGAAACCCAAAGGTTGTGGAGTTCATTATCTGATTTTGAGCTCCTGTTCTATAACTGCTGACTCCTCAGAGATCAGCACTGCAGCGGCTCCACACACACCTGGAAGTTTTCTTTCGAATAATCACGAGTGGAATTATTCAACTTTAAGCATGGTTGCTCCATATTGAGAAGGTGTCTGATCTGCTTGTTTCACCATCAGACTAACGATGGCTCCTAACAAACAGCTTTATCCAAGCAATGGAAGGTTGAGTGGAAGAACAAAGTCTGGCTGAAAACGGTGCACAGGCAAAAGGGGAAAAAATCTCTGTTCTACATTCTGGTGTAGACTACAGGTCTAGGTATCCATGACAGTTAAAATGTAATCTGTTAACTTCTGAAATAAATGAATGCAGACTTTATGATTTATGTCTTCCCATTCGCTCTTGTTTCTCTGTAACTGGTATTGGCATCCTGACAGCTTCCTGTAACACTTTTCATCCATGTCTTTCTTTTTCTTCTTTGTGCCACCTGACATCTAGTTGCCAACTCTGACAGTTTCATTTCTGTGCTGATGTGTAAACCACACCTTATTGCAGAAAAAAGATTCTAAAACTATGACTAAGTTTAGGATGTTTCTGCCTGACTCCTCCCTGCCTAAAGCTTGTTGGTCCTGGTATCAAACGGTGATGTGACAGTGTTGGTGTTCTTGTGACGTGGTTTTTGGAGGATGCTCTCAGCGGTTATTCTAAGAAGAACCTTTGATAAAGTGGGACTTTCCTCCCTTTTGAATTCTCTGGTGAGATCTTCTGATTTTTTATTTTTTTTACTTTGATTTTTTAATTTCACTGTTTTAGCAAGTTGGGTTTATTTCAACTTGCATCCATCTGGAAGGTAATAATAATGAAATCCGTTTGCATGTTTGTACGTAGGGTTGATTGCGTGTTCCTTTGCTTCACTGCCATCATTCCCTCTCCAGAGGTAAAACAATAGTGATATATTTACATGAAGAGCTCTGCATATGTGTATTTGTGGTTGGTGAGTGTTACTGGTATCTGTGACTCAGGTTCCTCTTTTCATTCATGACTGCACAAAGCACAGACTGAACTGTGATGTGAAACGCCACAAGACGAAGAGAGTAAAACAGGGAAGGAGGTAAAAGGAAAACAGAGAGAACAACTCAGACTGTCAGAGTTTTTATTCACAGCCAGACGGGTTCTAGACGGCAGAGAGAACCGTCAGAGTGGACTGAAGTGTCACTATGCGCTTTGCTGCTTCTCAGGTTGGTAGATGAGATTGTCTGGTCTACTGCTGGATTGGGCTTTGGGCTATGTGTGTGAGTAATATTATTCCAGTTTTTTCACAAGGGGCACTGATGTTGTAGGTAACAGTTTGAACACGCACTTAGTTTGTTCCTAAACTGCAACACAGAAGAAGTTGTGAGTTGTGTCTGATGAATGATCGGGTCTGAGAGTTTTGCTTCTCCTATCCACACGTTTGTTTGTCACTGCTGCCTTTTTGGGTAGATATTTACTTTTTCACACGCTTAATACCAATGCTAATGCTAATGCATAGCGGTTGTGGGGATAGATTACAACTTGGCTCATACTTTTTTTGACTATGTAAATTTTTTGACTAAATATTTTTCCAAAGTCATATTAGTTCTTTGTAACAAGGGAAACATGTTGGAACCATTTCTTCCAGCCAGCTGATTGGCAGAGAACAGCATCACGTCGGCAAGAGGCAATTCTGGTTTACTTTAGGCGGGAAAAACTCCTTACTGCGGCACTTTCTGCGGCAACGAATTTAAAGGACGAAATGTACAAACCATATGACATTTTAAAACCATAAAGATTTTGTCATTAAACATTTATCAGATCCATAAGATCAAATGATCTCATTGGCAAGATTACAGGCATTTGGTTCTTTGCTTCAAGTTTTAAGTTCCTCTGGAAATGCTACTAGCATCTCGAAACGAGTTAGCTAAACATCTGACTTTAGAAATATTGTCTGATCTCTACATAAACTACAACAACAATAATAACAATAATAATAATAATAATAATAATAATAAAATGTTATTTATGATGCACGTAAAAGTGCTACAGAAGAGCTAATGATTTGCATGCTTTTGCCCTGCCCTTTTAATTTTTCAGATTTCAAATCTGCACCCGGCCGATTTCAGCAGTTTCTGTCGGCTCCACTTTATCTCTTAAAGTCGAATAATAGCTATATATAAAAATGAACATCATCATATCTTTAAGCGTAGTTCCGGCTACACCCAACAAAACAAACCTAGATAGCGCTCTGTTAACTGAATACCGCACCCATCTACAGCTTCCTTGCCAAGCTGAAATGAAAGTTAGAAACTTTTTTTCTGTTTTGTTTTTCTGGTGGCATGTAGCTTTCTGAGTTCAAGTAACTGATCATCTTTTGTGCTACGTGACTCACTGCTGGTATGCCAATGAGCAACAGATTACACCAGTCTCAGTTTTCATTTGAGAACACTGTAATTCATTTGGAACTGAACACACGATCATATCCTGTCCTGTTTCAAAATTTGCCACAGGTTTATTCACATTTTCTTGTATCACTTTCTTTCTCTAGAAAACCCCACGTAAAAGGGACTTTTATCTGCATGCCTTTGAAAGTACATGTGAAAGCAAAGCAGTAACTGTCCATTGAGGTCTGATAAGGCTCCCTGTTGTCTCCAAGCCCGGTTCAACATGTAGAAGCACAACTAGAGTTGTCATTTTACATTTAAAGCATTTTGCTGTTTGGTTAAAGTCAATATTCTCCAACCATGTTGTTAATTTTCTCATCCCTTAAGAATTATTTCTTTGGGTTCCTAACCCGAGTAAGGATTCTCCAGGTGTTTAGCTGTTGTTCTTGCACACATTAGACCTGAAATCAAAATCTGAAACTAAAACTCTCTAGGGAAATAAAATGAATAAAGATAGATGGGACTTCCCTATTCAAAGTCAAAGCTTTCAGATTTCTAAAGGTATAATCTCAGTTTCAGGAGATCGGTATCTTACAGTCCTGACACTTAAAGCATAATCTTTTAAGTTAACTGATGGAAGGTAAAAAATAGAGGTAACATGACAAAAATAGAGACTAAAACAAAATAATATATTCGAGGTTAAGGTATTTCTATTGTCTCTCCAAAGTAAATTCAACTAAAAAACTAAAAGTCAAAGCAGTGTGTGTTTGAGAGATATAACTTAAATACCAGTCAGGAGTTTGAAATGGTATGCTACCCATTAATTGCTTCCCTGAATTTATCAAAAAAGGGCCAAAAAACAAACACAATGCTTTAAACATTTCATCATTTAAGGAAACTAGGGTCTTATTTGGCATTTATTTAGCCTGGCCGTTGCCTTCCTGTGCCATTCTGCTGAAAAAAAAATCTTGCTTACAGTCTGGACTTTCTCCCCTTTGCTTCAATTGTCTCCAGTAGGTTTTCCACTGGGCCAATCAGCAAACAGTAGGAGAAGTTGTAAACAATGAAGTTGACTTTCTGCTCTGTTTTAGAATCGTAGTCTGCCTGTAGTTTTAGCGATGGCAAAGGAGGTGGCGATAGCTACACTTCCAAATAATTAATTAACATTAACAGTAGACTCATTTGGATTGGCTCTTCTCTCTTTGTAGTGCAGGATGGTTGCTTACAGCGCAGGCAACTTCGTAGCATCAAACTGGTACATGTCACGGTCAAACGTTACAGATTGGGTCAAATTTAAAACCTCACCACGGGCCACACCTCCAGGAAGTAATTGTTTCTCAACAACCAAGAGCCCAGACCCTCTGGATGAATAAAAGTGTAGAAGAAGGGTCTGGTTTTTACCAGGTCAGCATTCATCAACACTAACATCTCTCCATCCTTCCTACAGTCATGTTTACGCTTGGTTGCTGCATCACATTAATCTTAAAGGATCACTTGAGCTTTGACAGTTTCCCTCAGCCTGCTCCCTTTCTCCCCTGGGTGTGGACGTTGCCTGTCAAAGCCAGTCGGATGAATGTCTCTCAGTCCAAGAGCAACATGAGCAAAGACTGCATTGGTTCTGTGTTGCTTTGCTTCTGTGCTCGCCGTTGCCACTGCTTCTCTGCTGTAGCTTTATGCAGAGAATAGTTCCACCATATTGAAAAACATGAACACATAGAAAAAGAGTGTTTTGTGTTTAGCATGTGTGCTATGGCTACAGGCCAACAGCCTGCTTTGTTGCGTTGCACGTTAACAAGACTCATCCAATGCCAGTGGCCTGAACTGGTGTCACGTTGCACCATGTTCCAGTTAGTTTTCTCAGTTCCGTGGCTGGCTGGTCTCATGACTGTCTGTCAGCCCCACTTCCCACCTTCCAGACACATTTACTGTACATTTACTTTGTCACTACCTCCCTCAGTGACTGAAAACATAGAACAGCTTCAGGTTGACGTCAACCCCCCTTGCTGCGTCGCTCTTTCTTAATCAGACAGAGTTAGGCTGAATGCCGTTAATCCGGGCTTGAAGATGTTTTTGGAAGTGCATCACTGTCTGTGAGCTGGTGCCCAGTGACATTCTCTTTCCACTCTATTAATACCTGACTCAGCGATATAGGCTACAAAAAAAGTCCATCTTTTTCCTTTCTTCTGTGTCTCAGATTCAGAGCTTAAAAACAAGAAAATGTTGCAGCTAAACAGTAAAAGTACTGTAAATAAGAAATACATTTACGAAACACTATACACCCTGATATTCAAAACTTATAGAACCATTTTAGGTGCAGTAACTTGAGGTTCTTGTCTGTATGATCTTATCGCTTTCTTGCTTTGCTTTAGAACTGATTCAGGTGTGTTGGAAAACAGATGCATCCAAAAGCTGCAGGACATTTAATACATTTGTTTAAAATAAATGTTGTCTACAGCAACAGAACATTCTCTTTCTAACCTTCATTCTGTAATAATCATTCAACCACAAGCCCTCATCACACGACCCAAGATTGCTGCCAATACAAACAGAACATCACAATTAGAAGTCAAGTGACTGACCCATTCATTGAATGGTTCTTGTTAGCATGCCACATTGCTGATGCCAGATGGGCTCATCTGAGTTTTTAAGAAACCACACACACAACCAAAGCAGTTGGTCGACTGGGCATGGTGGTTGTTCCATATTTTCCTATATTTGCTCCCGGTTTTATAAGCAGATGGGTTGCAGTAGACCACACCTGCTCCTGTCAGCCAAGAACAGGAAAAAAATCAGCTGCAATTTGGACAGGGTCAAAAACAGACAGAAGGAAATTAAGAGAAGAAGGATATGGGAAAGGAAGAAAAAAAAGGGAAGGAAGGAGAGACGTAAGGAATACATAACAAAAGCAGACTTAGTAAAAAGAAACCACATAAAGAAATAATGACAAAAGGAAGGACAATATTTAAACAATAAGTTGTGGAGCGAAGTCTAGAAATGTATACATTTACACACATATTTTGTACCTGATACCTCTAACATGCAGAGACTCAGGACATGTTTTCCCACATATTAGCTGCTGCTGCTGATGCTGCTTACATTGCATAGGTTGAAGGGAAAGTCAAACTAAATACTTGCATGCTCTGTTGAGGTTTTATGTCTAATTACTCAGCAAATCTCCTTCTTGCTGACACTGAGTCATAAAAATGCTGCCAGCTCAGTTTGAGCTGCTGTAACTAAGTGATGTATGGAAGCTGGTGAAGTTGCAAGGCAAAAGTTTCTGGTCCAGTTCTGAAATTAGTCAGAAAGCTTGTTAGAAACAGACTTGACACAGCGGGATTGGATTTAGCTCAGTGGTGCCCTCTGGTGTCTACATAAAAGTACTGCTCTAGTGCAGTATTAAGACTCATTGGCCTTCCTCAGAATATTTGGTAACACTTTATTTGAAGGTGGGTGAATAAGACTGACATGACACTGTCATGAAAACCTGTCATGAACATGAATAAGTCTTCATGAATATTTATGACTGTTGTCATAAAGCGTCATTCGGTAAATTATGACACTTTTAATACAAAGTTGACATTATTCAAAATGCCTTTGTTATGACAACTTGACAGTAACCAAGAAATCATTACTGATATAAATTTTGTATAAAAGTATTACTGATTGCACTTTAAAAATGAGGTAACTTTATGTTATTAAAGGTAAAGTTTAAACAGTAATGATTTCTTGGTTAATGTCAAGTTGTCATATCAAAAACATTTTGAATCATGTCAACTTTGTACCGAAGGACGCTTTATGACAACAGTCATAAATATTCATGAAGGCTTATTCATGTTCATGACATGTGTTATGTCATGTTTATGACAGTGTCATGTCAGTCTTATTCACCCCCCCCTTCAAATAAACTGTTACCGAATATTTCAACATTCCCAAATAGTAAATGACCTGTCAGTTTTGCAGGATGGAGGGTTTATTCAAAAACTTCCATCATAAATGTTTCAACTGGATTGAGATCCTGACTGTTTGTTGGGGAGGATCAGACTCCCCAACAAACAGGCTGTTGAGCCTGTTGAGGATCAGACAGATTCAGTGTCATCATGACAAATGACTTCATCATCAGCAAATCTACTGTGTATTGGTGGAATAAGGCAGTGGAAGACAAACTCCACCAATAGAGATAAACTCCAGACCATCAAACCATGATAACATGCTTGTTGACAGCTGACTGAGAACAATCAACATCATTTTACCTTATGCTGTTGCTTTTCCTTTCTGAAGGGATTTGATCAAGCTTTCCATTTTTTTCAGCAGCTTTCTCATCTGATACATGTCTCCATTCAGTTATAACAGTGCAAGTCTCATTTGGACATTCAGCCTTGTCCAGGTGTTTGTTTTAGAGTATAAATTACAAGTTGATTCATATTTCCTTCCTTTGCTTGATGTGAAAAAGGTGACAGGAATTACAACAATGTAATAATGTTAGGTGAAATCTATGTCCATAAACTTTGCATGAAGTAGATTGGTTGTTCTCAAAGTTTACACCAAGACCTTCACAAAGGATCAAACATCAATGAGCGTGAAGACCCAAGATCCTCTTCAGAAACTGAGCTAAGAAAAAATAGTAAAGGTAATGTTTATTTATGCTATAAATAATTGATTAGATTAAAAGCATTTTATCTCCAATTTTAATGACTTAGTAGAAATACTTGGTACTCTGCCAGTAGGGATCCCAGGTCTTCTCCAGTGTTACTATGTGGGTGAAAAACTGAATGGTTCATCAAATGAAGAATTCTGCATGACTGCACTAGACGGCTTTTTTTCAAACCCAAACACTGACTAAGCACTTGGGAGGAGATATTCTTGGGAAAATTACACAAGAGGTAAAAGTATGATGCAAAATACCTACAAACATTGGGAACCACAACGTCAAGATTTACAAACTGACAAAACAGAAATGATGAACAAGTTGGAACCAGTAAAAAGCCACCAGAAGCTTGCTTGATGTAAATGCCCTGTGGAAGTCACGCCAAGGCTGATACATTCAGTCATCTTCTGGAGTTTAACAAAGTAAATAATTGCCTTAGTTTATAAAAGTTTTACATTTCTTTGACTCAAAACAAATGGGATATCTCAGTTCCCTAATAATCAGGTCACTGAAAGATTTGGAAACAAAAGGAACAAAGCCTGGGGAGGAAGCTCCTCACAGCCTGGTAACTGGACCGACTCCTTCATCAGCCAGAGATCAGAGTCTTTGATCAGCTCTGATCAGTTATCAGGAGGTGATCCATCCATCCTACCTCCAGTGGTCACTGGGTGAGAGGTGAAGTACACCCTGTACAGGTTGTTAGTTTATCACAAGGCTACACAGAGAATAGGCAACCATGAACACACACTTATACTTAAGGGCAATTTAGAAAGACCAGCTAACGTAACAGTGATGTTTTTGGGCTATGGGAGGAAGGTGGAGTAACAGGAGAGAACCCACATATGCACAGAGAGAACATGCAAAAAGACCCGAGGCCAGGATCTGAACCCAGGACCTTCTTGCTTCTAGGCAACAGTGCGACCAACTGTTGATTTCAAAGTTGCGACCTGGAGCTCATGCTTTTGTCCTTTATGCTTCACAGTCATTGAAAGAAAATCAAATCTGGTTAAAATCAGAGACAACAGGTTAATTCTCCAAGGGAACTGTTAGTTGTTAAAATAATCTAAATGATTGTACAGAAAATAGTTTTATAGAACAGTAAAGAGGACAAACTGATTATCTCTCATGAATGTTAGTATTTTATTTGTCTTGATAACAGGTGAGTCAATGCCTGAGCTGCCTCTCCTGCTCTGCTTCCACAGCCACAGTTACTTTAACTCCACTGTGGTACCTAACAACCAGTCCATGTCTACCACAAACATAACAGGCTTTTTGTTTTTAATGAGTCTGTGCATCAACTCTAATGTGAGCTTGTGAAAACCAGCAATGAAATAAATACTAGTGTTAATCATTAGAACTTTCTCCTGCTCACGCTGGTCAAATCAACATCTGCTCCACATCAGCCTGTTATATCACTTCAAACTCACACTCTCACTCTCTGCGAACTCTTTGCAATGCGCAAGACTCATCAGCTGGAAAGGAAACACAGTTGTTGATACACTACTGACACCAATAAGACAAATCCAAAACCTGTTCAGGAAATGTGTCCCAGAAACACGCGGAAACATTGCCAAGTTATTTGAGTCCCCAGGTTCTTGTTGTACTTTGTTTGCAGAGCACCTTTCTTTCTCTCTGCTACAGGACCATTATCAGAGTTCTCATCGTTCTAATTCAAAAATCAGGGCACATTCTTTTGTTTTCATATCAGTTCAAGTCTGTATACTCCCTGTCTGATTAAAGGCTCTGCAAACCATCTTACTCTTTCTTACTTGTTCTTCCATGCATTGTCTTCTGACCTTCTGGGGTGTTTTGTTTGTAACCAAAATCAGAAAGTCTTCCTGAATGCCGTCTGATGTCATCAAAAGTTGCTTGAATAGTTCAACGTTTTTATCCACTCTAATATTGCTGCGCTATACTGAGAAGTACTGAAAGATTCTTCAAAATTCTGAGAATGTGTCTCTCATTAAATCAGTCCTACACATTGCACTGCACAACAGTAGCTTATACACACTCCTTTGGTATTTGTGTGCACAGAAGCAAAGTAACACTTTAGCTTGTATTGTCTATAGTTCTTTACCTGATCACAAGAGCACAATTCTTAGTGAATCCCACTGGTACTCTGACTAGCAGGTGGGGAGGTTTTAAAGTATTTTTCAGATTTACACACTGGGTTAACATGCTCCAGTACAGAACATTCTGCTGTACTGATGGCCGACAAGCTCTAGGTAGAAAGTGTACTGACCAAAGAAAATAGTTCTGAGATTCTGTTAGATTGCAGTGATGATAGACATGTTTACTTGTGTCATCTCTGCTACGAATCTGGGTAAAAGCATAAAATTCATATCTGAGGTGGTGCAGAGGTGCGTGCTATTTTTTTTTCTCTCAGCATTGAAAGCCTGAGCCAGTATATTTGTGATGATTGCTGTTTATGTAACATCTACTTCATTTAATTTTTTTTTCCTTCTAGATTGCTCAAGGTCAGTCAGCAAAGAGATGCTGTACATTGCATGTTGAGTTCTTACGTAACCGTGGTGTTGCTCAGACACTCTCCTTCTCTTTCTTTTCCTCTCCAGGATTCAGTTGGATTTAATGTATGCAGCAGAAGTTCTCCAGCTTCTAATCCTCAAAAAAGCAGAACGCGACCAACACATGTCTAGCAAGAAGGTCTGTATCGCTCTCATTGTGTACTGTATTGCTTATACGTAGGTTCTGCTCAAAAATTCTTGCAATCATGATCCTTATTAATAAAAATAGATAAGAAATAGATCATCTTTAAAAAAAAACGATCTCTGAACATGAAAGGGGATGATGAAGTTGTGATTAAGGTAGTCCAGCAGAGAGGAAGCGCAGAGTGGAAGTGCCATGTCCAGAAGTGTTCATGTAATGTCTGGTTTTAGGTTTCTGGAACAAGTTGATGTGGTCAGCTGTGTTGTTATAAAAACCCGTCAGTTTATGATTATGAAAGATTGGATGTTAGCTTATACATGTTTGACAATGTTGTTGACTGAAGTTGCTGCGTCTTCGAGCCAATACTAAGTACAACAGAGAAATGATCATCTAACAATTTCGGCACTATTTTTAGGAAGCTACAGCATTTTGATTAATGTACCATGAGCTGAGGATGCAATTTAAAAAACATCTACAGTTAATATTATGTAAAGGTTTGATGATTTAAATATAGATAAACCACAGAACATGAACAGTTTTACGTGTACTCAGATGTCAAAGTACAGGCCAACCGTAAGAAAGAGGAAGCATTTCGACTTTTATGTAAGCACTAAGAATCACATGGATGACCCTGAAAAAGCTGGTTGTTACAAGGCTGTAAATATTCAAATTTGGTGAAAGAGCAAAATATTTTTCTCACAGACACATACAATGCTTTCTTATATGAGTAGGCTTAAGGAGAAGTTGTTTTTGTACAATCACTCAACTTGAAAACTGGAGAATTCCTGGTCTCAGACACATCCTACTCCACACTGACACCTGTTTCCTATGTACACACTTGTGGCAAGCGGCAGCATGTGGTTACACCACAAGCATGTTTACTTGTTGGTTTGTGATTCAAGAATGGAGGAAAAGAAATGTTTGCCAGAAAAAGCCTCTTCCTATGCAGATGACTTGGAAATATATTTACAAGGCTGGAGAAAGGAGGCAATGTTGTTGAGTCATGGTTGAGTCAGAGCAGATATGATGACACTTCTAATGGGATTGCGGTGCGAATGAAACTCAAACACACTCATCTACACAAACTAGTCTGCAGCATTACAGAGGAGCAGCTGGAGGGAACAAGCACAGGAGCTTTTGGAGCCTTTCAGCTTTAGCTGCTGTGTGTTCTTGGACCTTTTTATGGCAGCTGTTTATTGCTAGTAAGTACCTTCAGATTTCATGTTGCTTGTTGCTCATGTATTTAGGGTGAAGTCCTGACTGTAACTTAGTTTTATTTTCATGAATTCAGGAGAAGCATTTTCTGCATTGTGTGGTGATGTTAAAAAAATCTAATGACAAAAATGCTCATTCTTAGTGACTTTATCAAGAACTGGTCAAATAATTTTTATACTTTACTTTAGTTCCCCCTAAATGTATTGGAACTGTGGAGTCAAAGTCTTTATTTGTGTTTAAACTATTGGCAATCACCTGAAAGATGAGACAATAAGCCAACATTTCATCGTTTAATTTCAGCCGTTTACATCCAGATCTTATATATCACTTAGAAGATAGCAACATCATCTTTGTCACTTCAATCCTTAATGTTCGTCTATCACATTTCATTTTAATTAACAGATTGAAGCTTCTGGTTGTAATGTGACAGAAAGTGCTAATGTTGACTGGGTGTGAATACTTCTTCCAGGCTGAATTGAGGACACATTGCTGTGGGTTTTGTCTTTCCTGAGTGGTGTGTTCTGTGAGCATAAAGAGGGACAGGTTGACTCCTTAACTTTCCTTTGAAACAGATTTCTGTTATCTGGAGCGGATGTGGGCAGAGTTCTCCCAAAAAAAAAAACTTACTAAGATCTTTCAAATACATACTGGTATCACAAGTAGATGTGCTTAAAGGCCCAGCATGGTCAGAATGGGGGTGACCTGTTGATGTGTGGTCATGTGGTCGCTGGTCCTTTGTTTTCACACTTCAAGGTCCACGAGACACGCTGAACCGAGCTCATGTGTCATGGAGTTTTGTCACATGTGTGGTTTACAGCCATACAGTAAACACACGTCATGACAGAGAGGAACAAATATTTCAAGTTCACAAGTTCAGAGGAGGAAGGAATAATAATTTATAATCTGCAACATCTCATTTTATTTTTTATGTTATTGAAAAAATAAAGAAGGGAAGTCATTGGGGAACGTTCACCCGTTACATTGGACCAACCCAGCCAGAGGAGTTTAGTGTTTTGGTCCAACATTGGATACAATTGCTCCTCAGAACTATCCATCACGCAGTAGTTACATGGCCAGACCATCCAGAGCCCCTGAGATTATCATCCCTCCTGCAGGATCAAACTTAGTAAAGGTGCTCCTTGTTTATTAATTCCTTCAGACATTGTTGATAATAGTGCATAATCTTAGATTATCGTGAAATCAATACTGGAATCACTTTTTTAAGTTGCCTTGAATATAACACCTGCTTACAAACTGTACATCTGCTTTGCCCAGTTAACTGAACACGTCGTCACTCTTTGTTCTGCCAGAGCTACAGCGTTTTAGAAATGCTGAGAAGACTAGGTGTGGTTCTGCTTTAACCTTTGACCTGCACTGTGTCAACGAGACATTCAAAGGAACTTTATCTCTACCTTCAGAAACATTATTGCAAACCTTTATCTGGTTGTGCTGATAGGAATGAACCAGGTTGTTGTTGGGAGTTGAGTTTGTCATAGTTACAGTCCTAAATTAACAGGCACACACCTGTGAGAGTGTGGTGTTAATTAGTGTGTGAGCAGAGGCCTCGTTCTGTCAGAGGTTGAATCGCTGCAGGAGGTAAACTGGAGTTCGGCTTCATTAGTGAGGAAACTAGTCCCTGTTCAGGTGACTCTCTGTCTTGAGTAATTGCATTAACACACACACACACACACACACACACATTGGTAAAGGTCCAACTCATATGTGTGTGAGTCCATGTGTGCTTGTGGCCATGCATCACACTCTTTAATTGGAGCTCCTGCTCTCACCTCTTCTGAGAGAGCAGCTGTTTATGTCCACTGTTGTGTCCTACATTTTATGCAACTGTTCCCAATCGCTGTGTTTGCTGACAGAGGCAAAGCTTTTCAAAAACATGATTGTACTTTAGCTTAGAGCTAAATCTAGGGGTATATTAAAAGATATGTGCATCTCAAGGATATTCATGCTTAGCAAAATTTTGTTGAATAAGTTGAACAGAAAAAAAGAAACCTACAGATCCTACAGATCTCAGTTTACCAGTTGATCAACATTCCCACCCTGATCTATGGCCACAAGCTCTGGGTAGTGACCGGAAGAACGAGATCCTGGATGCAAGTGGCCAACATATGTTTCCTTCCATGGGGGTGAGCTCTCTGCCTTAAGGACAGGGTGAGAAGCTCTGTCATCCTGGAGGGACTCAGGGTGGAGCTGCTACTCCTTCATGACGAGAGGAATGGACATCTGGTTAGGATAACTCCAAAACACCTCCCTGATGAAGTCTTTTGGACATGTCCCACCAGGAGGAGACCCAGAGGAAGACCTAGGATACATTGGCCTAGGATTGTCGGGGGAGGCCGGGGGGCGTTAACCTGGAAAAGCTGGTCTTAAGGGCTGTGGAGAAGAAAGTCTAAGTCTATCTGCTTAGATGGCTTCATCCATTACTTCAGCCTGGATGGATGGATGGATGGATGGATGGATGGATGGATGGATGGATGGATGGATGGATGGATGGATGGATGGATGGATGGATGGATGGATGGGATAGAATCCTTTTTGTGACCCTCACTGTCTGTTGGGTTCATTTTCACAAAGGGGTCCAAAACTGGGTGGTTCAGGTCATTTCCCTGCTGATGCTGGGAGAGTGCTACTCCATGGGTGTTGGTGCCTCACTCATCTGGAAACCCAGATCTCTTTACAGACAAAACTTTTCACATACTTGTTTATAGTTAAATAAAAAGTCACCAGTTATGTGTTCACTTATCAGTAATTTATGTCCTGCCTACGGACAACAGACCCTATTGACCCAATCATCTTCAAACTGTCTTGGCTGGCAGGAAGTTTGTCCTGCATTTTCATTTTTTTAGATAGTGACTTTCTAGGATAACGTTGCATGCACGTGAAAGCAGATTAGTAAAAAAAAAAAAAAAAAAAAAAGAAAAAACATAAAAATATGTTTCAAACACAGTCCAAACTCAACCGAGATTTCTTGGACAGCACTCTGAAACCAGTAAGTATCTATTATAAAATTCTTGGCACCCACTTTCTGCATATTTTTCTTCATATTTGGGCTTATTCCATGTTAATGTTAAGAACTCCAGTACCTCTGACCTCTGACTTTCATGTGTTTGATGGCTGTGTAGATAAAACCTGAATCTGCTCCTGATCTGGCTACACTGGTCTGTACGGCTACACCTCTGATCCGTGTGGGGCAATAATGAGGCTCATACCCCACAGGGAGGGTGTGAGAACCGCATCCGCTTTCCCACAATGTCTTGTGTGTACAGAAAGGAGGGAGCCAAGGCTGTGACTCGGACACAACCTCTCTTTGCCTTTGGCATCGCCATGGAGACGGAGGCTCTTTATATAGAGTCCGTTGGCTGCTCTCATTCTCCTGCTGCTTATCATTCAGTTCGTATGTTTGAGGCTAACGGAGCACAGTTTAGGAGCTGCAACTTGTTCCAATGCAGAGCTAGAACGGTTTTAGATGTGGCTCGAAGGGCAGAGCAAGGCACTAACCCCACCAGGGTTGTCCAGTACAAATCTGCATAGAGTCAAAAATGTGAGCGTTAAATCAGCTGCTTTCCTACGTTCCCCTGGTCTTCCCTCTCAGTTCTCATCCTTCCGGGGTTTCTGGGATCCTGGCCAGGTGCCTGGGAAAACAGTTTCACTCACACACACACAAAACTTGCAGGAAAACATTCTTCTGCCTAGAGGGGCAAATTGTGCTCTCTGAAGTCAAGGAAATGACACAGAGTGGGAATGGACACACACACACACACACACACACACACACATACAGCCATAATATTTAAGGGCTTCCTCCATGTACACATAAACACATGCGTAAAGGTGCATGCTCCTCCAGCACAGTGGATTCATAGTTTACTGGCATGTTGTGGGTGTGTGCTTCGTTCGTGTTTAGCACATTTTTTTCTGAGCCTGTTTTCAGGAGACACACCCACTTTTCTGTGTAGGACAGGACACACACAGAGTGAAAGAGAAACAGGAGTGTGCGCCATAATTCCGTCACTGTCAGGAAACTCTTAGCAGTAGGCACTGAATCAGAGGATGTTGTGAGGTCGGACATAGTGACAGGGACGATGAAATACTGAGGAGTTCACTGCTGGGATTACATGGAAACACGTACTGTGCACAGGGTATGTAGAACAAGAGGGATTTGGAGTGGATTACACGAAGAAGAACTGTAAGGAGGCATGAAAAGGAAACGAGCCAACTGAAGCAAGTGTGTGAAATGGTGAGTTAAAAGGACACAGAGAGGTCTTTGAATGTAAATTTGATCCTGGCAGTGTTTGTCTTGGTGCTTCTTTACATTAGTGTCTACATAAGTGGGTGTGTATGCACAGTCAAGTAATACTCACCAGGGTTTGCTTACTTTACCTGTGTGTTCTTCCAAGAACTTACGTCATTGGAAAGGAACAGGATCTACCAAGCTCTCATCTGATACTTCTGCCATTAGCCGCTCAGCCACCCTACCTCAGAGCACTCTTGTTTTCATCAGACAAATGCCAGGTAGAGAGCACAGAGCTGTTCTGACTGCTAGAGACTGTCTGTGTGTTTCTGAATGGGTGTGTGGGCCAGGAAGAGAGGCAAAAGTCTGGGAGTCTTGACTGGATGCCAAATGCCAGTAAAAAGTGAAAGTTTCCAAAGTCAAACCAGCTCCAGGCTAACAGATATGTACAAGATTAAATGAAAGAATAGCTTGAATGTTTAATGTGGGTGTGATCTATTTATTGTTATCACATACTGACATCTAAATTCTAATTAAAGTGGGATGTAGTTTTTTCCAGTGCCAACAGGAAAACGCTAGAAATATAAATTCATCAGAAAAGCTGTAAGGCTTCTGTGTTCAACCTGTCAAGTCTGAAAAAATAAAAGCCTTAAAAGTGATTCTTTGGTAACCTGTGGCATTCCTGAGGAACGCCACAGGTTACTATTAGCCTTTAGGAAATGATCATCAACAGCAGCATGTAGCTATAAAAGAACAAACATGAAGGCAACATGTTTCACAGACACATTAGGAATTAGATGATTAGGGAAATCAGAGTAAATTTGCTGACAACAGTCGGGTAGACACCCTGCATGTTACATTTAAGGACCCTCATTTCTATAACTACAGAGTTTAATACAGATGTATTTCCTGGTGGCCTTCATAACAGTCAAGATGAGTTCAGCAGGACACATTTTGCTTTATTTGAAGAATGTTAAATAAACTTCCTTGAATTCCTTATATTATGTTTCCTGTGTCAAACGCAACAAATGCAAGAACTTGAGGAACAAAGCAAATATTCATCTATTTCTTGGTTGTGAGATGAGTAGACTGAAACTTAGTGTTCTTTCACTTCTGTCAAACCATCAAAGAGGGAATTTCCACCTGTAACATGTTAAGCACAGGGCTTTTTAGTTCATTTGTCAACCTGCCCAACCTTAATACCTTTTCTTACGTCCACACATTCCACCCACCGGAAGAATTTGACAGCTAAACAGGTTTTCACTGACCTGAATGAAATCTGACCTCTGAGCATACAACCTCAGGGTTTTGATGGGACTTAGTTTTCTATCAATATGCACTTCCAGTAATTCAGTTCAACATTTTGCCAGAAGGTTATGAAATCTCCTCCAAGTTTCAAACATCTCCTATGGTTCATGACTGTGGGTAATGAGTGAACAAACTAGAATATGAACACAAGCTGCTGAAACTGAGCATCTTTCTTAGATTGGCCAGATTAGAAGAGCAGCTCAGCTATTCAGAAGTAGCTTCTCTTCTTCCTCACAAAATACCAGTTTAGGTTGTTTTGCCACCTGGCAAGGATACAACTCCAGACATGTTCCAAATGTTAGAGCACATCCAGAATTTACAGGACCTCAACTCTGTTGTAATAGAGTGAACCCCAGGTATTTGAGAGTAAGGGTCCATAAACTCCTGGAATGGGACACCTGGGTGGGCTGCTTTGCAAATGCCCATCCAGGTAGAATTGGATGGGCAATTCTACCTGTAAAGTAAAGTAGAATTGTGTGGTTGTACTTTCTTTTCCCAAACTGACTTTTCTTTCAAATATTTTAACTTTTCTCTCTGTTGCCCTCTGAGAAATCTAAGTGATCTGATACTTAGGTTATTCCGCCATCAGTTTGGTTCAAAGTGCTATTCTACCCATTTAGCTTTTGAGTGTTTCAAGAACCTCAGATCTTTAATGGAACTTTGAACAAATCCTTCTTTAGAAATGTGGACTGTGGATGCTGACGTTAGTGTTGGGATGTTTGTGCCGCTGCACTTTTAGGCTTGAATAGCTTTGCTGATAGGCCAACTCCTTTAAGCACAACTTGAAACAAACAATGTTCTTTTCCAGCATCCCATCAGATGTTTTTTTGAAGCAGAAATGAACCCCCAGCTGGCCTAGAGAAGCAGTTTTTTTGCCAATCACTGTTGTTTGCAGATGCCACTTGCATCACATTTGTGGATCTACCAGAAACAGGCAAACGCAAAGTTCTAGTTCTGATCTTCTGAAAACAAACAAAAAATGCAATTAATAGCAATGATAGCAATAGCCAACTGTAACTGTAACTGGAATGTTTTGAATGTTGGAGCCTGAGTCTTCAGTTATTCTCCTTACATATCAACAAACCAATGCCTAATTTTCCTAACCACAATATAAAATAATCCAGATAGGTTTTTGTTTCAGGAAAATAGTAGATCCCCAGTAATCACAAGATTATGAACCACAGCGAATAGCTAAAATACACAAGCACTTCATCTACAAATTCACATAACAGCTTACCTTAATCATTCAAACACTAAATACACCTTAATATGCATAAATAAGCATAGTGGCAATAGTATTAGCTCCCCTGCAAAACCTAATATCTACAGTCTTCCTTATTTTTGTTCTAGGAAGTAAAACCAAACTAGCACCAAGGAGGAGGATTGATGCTCCTGATCTGGCTCTAATGCCTTCTCCCCTGTCCTTGCATTTACAGATTTCTTGGTTCCTGTAACTATTGTTCAGGTCAGAAAGACTGGACTCACTCCCCACCCGATCATAGTCATTAGCCATTGTCTGTGAACATGATGTGGCATGAAAGAATAAAGCCACAGTTCCTGTTTCTACAGTGCGAGACAAGCCTGCTTGATTCACTTGCATACACAACACACCCTCCCATCTTAAATTAGACACAGTTATGGTTGACACCAGTCTGGACTCACCCTTTGTCATACACAATCAACCAGAAAGTCAAATCTCTGGTTGTGTTATTTAAATAATTGCAAGAATTTAGCCCACAAAGGTTTCTGAGAATATCATACGTTCCTCTTTGGGCTTTTTGGGTTTCACTATTAGAAGGTCAATTATATAAAAAGGTTACTTTATTTTCAAAGAAGGGCTCTTAACATTCTAATACTTCCACATTTTTTTCGTAATGGAGCATACGTTATATAACATAAAACCAATGATGTTGTCATGTAATAAACTTCAAAACTTTTTATCTTCACAAGCACTTTTTCTGATTTGAGTTGAGAAATTGAGATTTTAGCAGACTTAATTATGTTGTATTTGTTAGCACTGTTGTCTTGCAGCAAGAAGGTTTTGGGTTTGAATCCTGTCCTGGAGTCTTTCTACATGCAGTTTAGGGTTAAATCCTGCTGTGAGATGTTGGATTGTTCCTCTTTCCACAGCTTCCACTGTGGATCTTGGCTGCTGTGCTTGATCTGGGCAGGTTTCTCCAGCCATGACCAGTGCTTCTGCTATCCATTGGTAGGATTTGGTCCTATCAGCCACTTTAGCTCTCTGTCAGTGGTGTAGCTCATGCACCACTGATAGATAGCTGACAATGGTCTCAGTCTGACATTGTTTGATACTTTAACTGAGCGCTGCAGGCCATCTTCTTGATATATTCATATTTTATCTTGGATGGCGACATTCACTAGGCCTCCATTTGTAGTGGAATCTACCATGCACTGCCAGCTTTCATGTCTTAACATCTGTGGTCGGTATTTGCTACTTTGGTACTGTTGTTATACCAACAGTGTATGTGATTCCCAGCAAGGCACAGCTGTTGTTTGCCAGGACATTGTTTTTGCCGTTGAGCTGACTTCTCAGATCTTGCTTTACTTGTTGCAGGTCATGGTTGTTATTTGTCTGTGGTATTCCAAGGTATTTGTAGCTCTCCTCAGCATCTGCTATTCTCCCTTCTTGGAGTGTAATCCCCTCTGTGTGGATGACCTTACCTCTCTTTGTCACAATTGGCCTCATTTCTCCAGCCTGATTGACATTCTGATGTTCCTGCTGTAGATCCTGGTGGTGTGTATCAGTGAGTCAATGTGTCACTCACTCTTAGCATGCAGCTGGATGCCATCTATGTAGAGAAGGTGACTGATAGTAACCCCATTTCTGAGTCAGTAACCATGGGCAGTTTTGTTGTTTATTTGAGTGAGGCGGTTGGGGCCTGTGCAGAACAGCAGTGGGGACAGAGCATCTCTATAAGCCACATGTGATGGAGACTTTTGTAATTGGCTTGAAATTGACCTCTGGGGTTGTTTTCCACAGCCTCATGAAGTTTGCATCAAAGGCTCTTATAATGTTGTTGACCTTGTACAGCTTCAGCCATTGAGAGATCCACATGTGTGGCATTGAGTCATAAGCTCTCTTATAATCCAAGCAATGAACATGTTTGTTTGTCTGGCTTTGAGGTCTCTAGCAATGATTATGTCTCCTCTGGTAGTGCTACCAACCTTTCTGTACCTCTGCCATGTTGATCTATGTGCCTGCTTGTCTTAGTTGGTGTGATGCTTGACAGGAGCTTCCATGTTGTGGAGAAACAGGTTATTGGCCGACATTTGGGTGGGATCTTCCCCCTTCTTGGGGCCTTTCATTCTCTGGACGATTCGGCCTTCAGCCAGACATTCAGGGTTGGTCCCATGCCTCAGCAGTTGGTTCATTTTTGCCGTTAGGTGCTAAATGACACATGCTGCATGCTTTGATGTAAAAACGCAATATTCTTGTGATTTTTTTTGTTCTTATTTTCTATTGGGTACAAAACTAGTATCTTCATCATGGAGCTAGTATGACATTTCCTCTGGTCTCAAATTGAGATCAGCCATAAAAGGCCTGATCCTCCTATCACTGAGAGTGAGCTGCTTGCACTAAGCTTTCTAAACATTGATTGTTGAAAGCATTCAAAGTGTGAGAGTATAATAGGCTTGATTGCGGTGTGTGTAAAATCCAACAACTTGTCATCTATAAAACATTGATTAAACAAAGCAAAATAAGACGTAGAAAAGTTTTTTGGATGCATGAACACATCCTGATCTGAAGGGGAAGTACAGCTGGAAATCCATCATGCTTACAAAAGTCCAGGATGACTAGTTCTTACCTGTTGGCTTTGTGGTAAAATCTGCAAAATACATAAAAGCTCACCAGCACACTAGCATTTTTATCCTTATTAAACATAAATCACAACACAAAAACGATGTGATTAAAGAGATGTAGGGCGATAAACTGCTGCCAACACGTTTGAAAAAAGACTCTTCAGCTGCACACAGGCTGCTAGCGCCGCCAACAGCAGACAGAGGTTTCTATCTTTCACTTTCATTTTATTAATTCGCCTTCACATTCCAACTTAACACCCACTGTCACATATTAGCAGAGCTGGAGAGGCGGAGGAGTGGGGGCGGTTAAAGAGTCATGATGGCCGTGTTTTTCACCAGACTGAATGCAGAAACGTGAGCACCTTTAACCGTAACACAGCTGCTCATTCGAGGAAGCTGTCCAGGAACAGAGCCAAGGAGGAAGCACAGGATAAGTTAGAGGCTGACGCAGGTTTTGACTCACTCTTCTGTGTGTGTGTGTGCGTGTGTATGTGTGTGTGTCTGCATCTGAAACACATTCATCACATGGTTACTGCATGTCTACCCATCTTTTTTTCACACTACATTGCCTGGAATAGTTGTTCCACATACTTTCAGAGTAAGCTGTGTGTGTGTGTGTGTGTGTGTGTGTGTGTGTCCAAAACAATCCAGCTAGGTTATTAGGACCATAAATGTCTCAGAGGGGCTTGGGGGGGATGAGTGGCTGCTCTTATTGGAAGAGAAATGACTAATCTGGTTTTACTGTAAGTAGAGGATGTGTCATGGTAATATCAGCCTCCATTGCCGGAATCCCACCTCGTCCAACTTTTTTGTAAAACAAGGGCATTGTCTGAACACTGATATTTTTCTTTGATAACTTCCTGCCACTTCAAGTGAGGAGTGAGAAATGAAACCATCCCCTCCTTCCCTCCTAAATAGATGTTTTCTGGTTAACTTCAGATCTATAAATAGCTCAGTGCTGCTATTTTTACCTTGCTTTAAATTGGCCTTTTACGATTGTTTATCTGCGTACCAGGAGGAAAACCAAGCAGCTTCTGTTGCTCTGGGAGGGGACTGGAGCTGTGAACTCTTCCCAGAACTGGGCTCAAACAAAGCCAGATGTCTGAAATTCTCCAGAAGGAGATGATTTTTTTTTCCTTTTCTTTTCTTTTCTTTCCAAGAAGGAGATAGGATCCAGAAAATATGACAGGCTGGTTAGTTTTCCGGAAATCCAGGACTTTTGAGGTTTTGAGTCATGTGGACTTGTTTTGCAGATCATTAATGACTTCTGAGTTCATCTCAAAAGTTCCCCAAGTTGGCAACATAAAATTCTCATTAAGACTTTCTTTCACTGGAATTGTAGGGCCAGGACTCTATAACTAGTGATGGTCTTATTAAAATTTGACTTAATGTGGGCATAATAAAAAATATATTAAAGGTAACTTTAAAGGTTTTTATTTTCAAAAGGTACTTTTAATCTGACATGCGAGCCTCATCAGAACACATTCTAATTAACTTAGATGTGTCTGATTGTGGTTTATGAATGTAGAATAAACAGGATCCAGTAATTTGTTGTAATTCTGATCTAAATATCTCTGCTCTAGAACTCCTTTCCTGTTAGCTCCAACCAAACTCACAGACAGCCAATCGCCTTCAGCAGTCATCTTATTAGTAAATAGAGTTCAGTTGTGCATCATTTAGTCTCAGTATGATATTTATACTGTATAAATCCAGCTGTTGTTTTTCTGGCCCCAGGTGTTTAGAGAACGTTAAAGAACTGCAGCAGACGGGTCAGGGAGAACGCTGTGGAGAAGATTAAGGCTGGCTTCTTTGGACAATAGTCTAAGCTTTAAACGTCACTGAGCTCTGATCCATATGGAGCAAAAACAAACCTGCCGAGATATGTCAACTTAATGGAAAGGCTGAGCAAGAGGCTCTGGAGGAGCTGTACAGATCCTCAGCTCAGGTGGAAGAACTTGTTGTTTCTATTCAATGTGCCCGCCACAAATCTGAAAAAGAGAAAACTGGTGTTAAAAAGAAAATAAGTTCCCAAAACAAAACCATTTGTCTTAGTTCACCTTCCAGCAGGACAACAATCTGACATGTAGAGCTTAAGCATATTAAATTATATTCATTGTTATTACAGTTCAAAGTCCAGAACTTAATCTAAATGAGGGAAGGGGGGAGTACAGATACATGTCACATTTTTCTCTTTCTTCTGTTCAAAGGCTTCAGAGTTCAATATTTTTGAAAAGTACGAGACAACCAACGTTTGTCTGAGAATAAATTTAAGCCCAGGAAGCAACACTTAGCTTTCAGACTGCTTTAGGTAGAAAACATTCAGCTCACTATCTTCTTCCTGAGTGTCTTTCTCTTCAGTTTCAGCAGTTAATTGTTTCTAATATTAACTGATTGAAACAAACTTATTAAACATATTATTGAACATCTGATTCTGACAGGTGAACCTGGCCTCAGGACCAGTCTGACCTGAGTCAGTCTGCATGCTGGGATCGTCTCTCTCAGGGCTTTCACTCTGCATGTCTTCTGCCTGGACAGAAATCCACTCTAAACAGAATCTACATGCTCTCTGCAGCTTAAAAAAGACCAGGCAGATAAGATAAACCACAGTAAGACTTAAATGAAAATGATATTTAGATACACGCCCAGCCTGTTGTCCGTATCCATCTATTTATGACCACATTGTACTTTTGGCTACTTCCACCTACATGCTATAAAGTTCAAATAACCCAACAGTTTTTTTTTTACTTTACAATGAGTTCCCTGTACTCCAGTGTTCTCCACAGTCACCATAGATGTGTAGTCAATACATAATGCAGTCATGCCTATGTGGACCAAAATCCTGAGGCATGTTTCCAAGACAGTTTTGAATTTATGCCAAAGAAAAAACCTGTTAACATTTGGAGGCAGATTTCCTGCAGCCCTGGAGTTGAGTGGGCTGCCACTGATATATGTCCTTCCTACAGGGAACTCATCATGATTGGACACAATGAGATGTATATTTCTATCACCCCCTGTTGTCCTCTCTGCACACAGAGGACACAGAGGATTTATTCTTGTCCTACTTGTCACCTGTAGGTTCACCGATGACGTCTGTGGCAGATGATGCACACTCTGCTGCCGCGCTGTGACTAATAGATGTTGCTGTGAGGCGAGAGCATCCTGCCCGTCTCCTTGATTAATATCTCTCTCAGTCCTATTGATCTTTTTTTCATGTCTTCTGCAGTAAAAGCTTTAAATCTCGCTGAGGACGTGTCTGAGAGCAAATCATGAGTCAGAGATCTAATTGGAGTTTTTTAGTGTGACGCTGCAAAACTGGAATCACGAAACGGGAGAACGTGTCCTGACATTAGCTCGCTTTGTGTAACGTCACTTCGACCTCTCTCCTCTACAGAGGCAGCAGGAGGAGACGGGCAGAGCAACCAGCAGGGTGACATCATCGCTAACCGTGGGAGCCTGGCCTGCTGGTTATGCCAGCGGTGCAACTGCGTGTCACTTCCTGGGAGAAAATGGAATAGGAAGCCAGAGAGAGAGAGAGAGAGAGAGGTGACAAGTGAGAGCTTTAACTCCATAATGAAGCCTTTCTCCAGCAACAGGGAATGGAGTCCTGCTAATGTGTGTGTGTGTGTGTGTGTGTGTACAGCTCTGTGTAAATGTGTTTCTCACACACTTTGTCAGCTCAGAAACCTATTTAAAGCTTTTAACAGCTTGTCAACACTTTATTTTGACTACGCGGTTACAGCAGGGACTCCGTGGAGGAAAGGGCCCAACGTCCCCTTTTTCACTGAGTCGGGGATTTCTTCCTCTGAACAATTTTTAAAAAGAACAGTTTGGAGCTGTGGTGTGAGATGGAGAGAGAGAAAAAAATCTAAAATCAGGAGCTGTTGATGCTGTTTGAGTTTGACTAAGCTGATCTGCAGAGTTAGAGCTTTACAGATGGTCTTTCATTCAGTTATTTGGAATATCTTCAAAGATTCAAACATTTAAAATATTATATAAATTCATTGCACATAAATGATTGTGTGTGTAGTGAACATTTAACACCTAACAGTGATGATCATGGCTTACATCTCAGAAACATCCCAATTCAGTTTCTCGTTATGTAATGAA
>NW_015114100.1:39410-70514 GCF_001443285.1 Poecilia latipinna
AACAACACAGTTATGGGGAAGAATCCTGACTCGACATTTTCCCAGCAGATACATAGTCTCGTAGAAACCACATCCTAGTTCTACGCTTTGCTTCGTCCAGAGGGTCTGGACGCTCGGCTGTTGAGAAACGATTACTTCCTGGAGGCGTGGCCTGGTGAAGTTATAAACAATTAGGTCTGAATTCACCCAATCGCTAACCTTTGGCCGGGCGTATGCCATGGGGAACAGGGCCAAAACATATTTGCTTCCAATAAACTGTCTTGAACATTCTTCTTGCTCCGATTTGATCTGTTCCATATTTGGAAGTGTGGCCAACACAAACTGAAACGGCTTTATTCACTTCCTCCGCTGCCATCGCTAAAACTACAATCTATGCAGTCTACTATTCTAAAACAGCACAAAACATCGATGTCATCATTCATAACTCCTTCTGTTCACTGATTGGCCCAGCAGAAATTGTGCCAGAGAAATCAAGCTCAATGGGAGAAAGGAGACGAAAACAGAGAAATTGTGTTGGGAGGGCATTGACCATTCTCAATAAGGACAGTGAGCCAGTACTGGTCATTTCTAAGGAAGTTGGCTGTTTGATGTGATGTGTCCGTTCCGCTTCATCATAAGACTGAGGAAAAGAAAGCATTGTTGAAAAAAAAATTGCCACAGCCTGGAGAGAATTGTGAAACAAAGTTCTTTCAAGAGTTTAAAGGAGTCCAAGACTTGGACTGTGTCAGCTGTCAGGAGCCAACAAAGAACATGGACTCCTCTGCAATAATATTCGTGTTAAGGAAATGAAGCTCTCAGAGTGTG
The DNA here is from genome assembly GCF_001443285.1 of Poecilia latipinna. Taxonomy (NCBI): domain Eukaryota; kingdom Metazoa; phylum Chordata; class Actinopteri; order Cyprinodontiformes; family Poeciliidae; genus Poecilia; species Poecilia latipinna. The sequence continues at coordinate 40,215 of NW_015114100.1, forward strand.
GATGACCAGCTGACACACAGAACCCAAAGTAGTTTGAGGTCCAGTGGGAAGTTTCCACAGACAGTGATGGTTTAGGTCATCTGGTTCTGGTCCACTGGGTTTGATCAATTCCTGTGTCAAAGGTAGGACATTTTGGAGAACTTGATGCTTCCTTGTGCTGACCAGTTTCATGAAGATGCTGATCTCATTTTTCAGCAAGCCTTAGCACGCTGCGAGTGGTACGAGTACACGATTTAACCACCATGATGTTCATGTACTTGACTGGTCATCAAGCTGTCTGCCCCAACCCTCTCAGAGAAACCACCAAATTCGGTGTGGTACATGGTCATTATTTTTTGCAGGCACAAGTTTCTGTATAAAACTTGTGCCTGCATTTGAATATCGTTTAAATTTTAAATTTTAAAATATTTTGGCAAAACTGAAATTTGGGTTTTCATGATCAGACTTGCAAGCCATTATCATCAGCATGGACAGAATGAAACACTGGAAATATTTCACTCTGCTTTTATAAAATGTACATAATGTACATGTTACAATTTTTAAATGCAATTAACGTAATTGATATAATTTCTTGGAATTAAGTTAGAACAAGATAAAATGGAGGGATTTGGATGAACTGGTGCCCTCTTGTGTCCAAATGTAAAATTACTAGATTGAAGCTGAAAATTCAACAAAGTTTTGGGTGATGAAGTTAAAGACATCTTATTGTGGAAAAAATAGATCAAGAAATAAAAAAAGAAAAAGAACTGAGAAAATTAAAATAATATTAAAAGAAAGCTTGTTGTGATGTCATGCCAGCTGATTCCTCCCAGCATTAGTTAGATAAATAACATGTTCAGAACTCTCCCACATTCAGAAATGTTATTGCTTTGTGTGCATTGTGTGATTGCTTCACATCTTTTTTTTACCTGGCTGAAATGATTCTGGAAACCTCCCACAACTCATCACCTGACACCCTCCTGAAACAAATGCAATCTGTTGCTTTGTTGGCATGGCAACCTGGCAACTTGTGTAAGAACAGCGTGCCTTTTCCAACAAAAGGCAGTGTGTGCAGAGGTCTTTGTGCTGCGATGTGAGACACACGCGCGCGCAGACACCCCCACGCACACGCACACACACACACACACACACACGCACGCACACACACGCACAAACACACACAGTTCTACATTCCTCAGACAGCCTGGTTGTAACAGGCGTAAAGCCATGGAATCCAGTGGAACCCAGCACTTCCTCTACACTCTTCAGATACAGCTGAGATATGCAAACACCACTACAGTAACTACTCTAATCACTGATGGTGATGATGCAACATACTGACAGGTTTCTCAGTGTGATACACGCAAGGCGACAGTTTTAGATGCGGGAAACAGGACGCAGATCAGTCCAGCCAACAGGGGGCAGAACTGGACAAAACACCCGGTTTAAATCTACTCTGTATTCTTCCTACAAACATGGCATCTTCACATGTATATATTTTTTGGGTTTTTATTCTGTTTTTTAATTTACTTAGTTTGTTGGCCTAGTGTGAAGGACACATTATCCTGCTGTGCTGATAGTTCCCACAGGTGTTCCCATGCTGGTTTCATGACCGTTATCTAACAAGTATACAAATATAGAGTAATGGCCTTCGGCCCTAGAGTAAAGGCCTGGGCCCTAATGTCATCAGCTGGACAGGAAGGTCTTGACAGCGAGAGCTTCCTTTCTTCCTTCCTACCTTCCTTCCTTCCTACCTTCCTACCTTCCTGCCTTCCTGTATGTTTGTGATGTCAGATCTACGGCTTGAGTCTGGAGCTGACAGCAGCTGCAAGGATTTTCTTCCTGACATGCAGAACCGTCATGTTCAGCCTGGTTTTGTTGGAGTTCCTTCCCGGCTGCTGGAGGGCAGTTCTCACATGCCAACTGTCAGTGACACTGCACTGCCATGACAACAGCACTCATGTTTAAAGTGTGAAGGATATTTGCCGTCACTGTGATTTTCCCCTCTGAAGCAGCGGCTCAGACAGCAACACAAAACCATTCAGTGTGAGAACATGATTGACTCCATATAAGTGGGTTATAATGTTTCCTCACTTATGGCCTCCCAGTGGGTCAGACAACCTCAGAGGAGCTGAAATAGTATATTGAAATATCATATTTTCAAATTCCATATTTGAAAATAATGTATTTCTTTGATATGTTATTTTAAACAACATTATTTTCTTGTGTTTGTGGATTTATCTGGTTTCCCTTAATGTGAACATCTTCTCCAGACCCAACATTGGTTGTATTCCCATTACAACTGTCTGGAAGTCTTTGTAATTACTCTGCTAAAGTCAAAAGAACACAATTTCACAATTGCGATGCTTCCATTAAATAAAAAATAAAATTAAAATCACACGTGAATAAGAATATTACAAAACATGGCAGCAATGTATGTAAACAGTTACATAAAATATATCCATAATTCAGCTGTAGTGATAGAGCTCATCATCTATGAGCCAATCAGAGGGAACGCCAGCATATTCAGGCATTGGAGCAGCAAGTTTCTTAGATTTGGGAGTGGCATTTTGGGGAAATCGTAGTTGCTGATGTTACAGAAGAGCTATGGATTCAACACACAACATTTTATGAACTGTGACAATGTGAGAGCTCTGCTGGAGACAGCTGCTCATTGATAAAAACAAAAACAAACCATCTATTTCAATACAGTCAAAAACCCACCTCATCCTAGATTATTGGAAAACATGTTTTTCAAAATTGCTGTGTTTCCATCAGGCTCTTTTTTGTTTTGTTTTGTTTATTTTGTCATTTCAATTTGTACAATTTTATGGTTAGTAGAAATGCAAGCAATGCCCTCCATTAAGTAAACTGGTCCACCACACCTGAATCAAGTGGCTAAAAGTTTGTTGAAGCTGAGACACATGTAACACCTGCTGGAGTTGAAGACCCCTGCACTGAGCCACACATTTTTAATATATAAATGTTGGTGTAATGAAAAATATGTTTGCTTTAGTGAATCAGCATCAGTTCAAATGATTTTCTGCTGTAAAGCAGCAACTGGAAATGTAAAGTAGTAGAAAAAGACTGAAAAAAATCATTTTGTTTTAATGAGTAATTTCCACATTTAATAACTTGAATACTTTTTAGTTAAATATTAGGTCATCTAAAGTATATAATAGTTACTCTTTTAATACATTTGTTAACATTTTGATACCACAAGTACATGTGTTTAATAATCCATGGTATCTTGGATTGTGGCTCTTTTGGTCTTCCATAGAGCTGCTGTTGAGAAAGCTGCAGCTAATTTAGAAGAGCTGTCAGATCTGGACTGGACTCCTTCCACTGTGATCATGCCCCAGTGGACACTCCTGGGTGACCATCAGCTCATCAGCTCCTGAGGTTGTCTGACCAACTGGGAGGATTTCAGCTGAATCGTCTCCCAGTCTGTTGGGAGGTGAGTATTAGTTTAGTTTGCACAAATAAAATGCATTTTTCTTCATCTTAATTTTATTCATAGAGCCTGAAGGGTTTTTTTTAACTCAGTCTTCAAATCTCTTGTTTCTTTAAGCTGGTCATGTTACTCTGCTCCTGTTTAATCAGTTTTTTCACACAATGCTTAAGGGGAAACTCCTTGAGCTCTGCTGTGCTCCCTGGATCAGGTTGGTAGGTAGAGTTGATCTCCTGGATGCAGCTGAGCTCACAGAAGGCCTTCTCTAAGAAGCTGGTTTCACGTGGTGGTTTAGATGTTTGTTCCCGTTGTCTAGCACCATATGAAATCAGTGTTCTTGGGGACAGAAGGATCACTCTGGCAGCAGGCAGGCAGCCCAGCGCTGGCCTTTCCCTCTATGTCGCCACTAAAAGATAACTGATTTCCTCTGGTGCTTAGAGCCATCTGCAGCCTTCTAGCACCATTTGAAATCGGTTATGACACTGTGGATCACTGCATCTGATCTGAGGCTTAGCAACTCATCTGGAGACGACTGGAAAGAAGCACTGTTGCATGGATTTGTGTTTTGACCTTTTTTTTTTATGTGGCTGCAGTTTACAATATTTGCCACCAGAGGTGCCAGAGTTCACAAAAATACAGGGGCCCTAAAACCCAAATGTCATTGTGCTGCTCCTTTGTATATGATAATGAAGTTATGATGGTAGCGGCTGTTTAAAAAATTAAAACCGACTGGGAAACGGTGGAACTGTTCTGGAGTTCCAGTTACCAAGAGGGAGCAATCGGAGACCAACATTTTTTTAAATTAATTTTATTCACGTTTTAATGTATCGTTGGTTCCAGTAAGGATTAAGAGGGTGAAAGAACCTTGAATATAATATCAAACTGACCTGGAGGGAGTTGCTTCACTGTATGAAGACAATGGACCATCTATCAGTGAATGCAGTTCAATCACATATTCATTAATAATGGAGCATCCTGGACTAGGGCTGAAATGATTTATCAGTTCCATCTATTACTAAAACAGTTGTCAACAAATTTAGTTGTCAATTAATCATTAACTGGAGTAAAAGTACCTCTCAAATATGCCATTTGCTGAAAGAACAGTCAAAGCAGTAAAAAGGGCAAAACGGCAAAAAAAAAGAAAAAAAAAAGAAAAGAAACCCATTTACATTTCAGATAATAATAAAAAAAAGTAAATCTGTTCTATCCAGAAGTGGGATAGTTTTAGCTCTCCCTGGTTAAAAAGCTCATATTAAGCAACTTCTTTCTATCCAATTATTAAGTGTTTGATCCAAAACTACTCACCAGATCCGCTCTACACCGTATTGTTTTTAGCTACAGATGAATTCTGTACAAATGACCAAGCATTCACTAAGGAAGTGTTATTGTAATAAAATGTTAATTTTCTTTACTTAAAAATGAAAACTGTTTATTTGCAAAGTTTTTTTTAATCAAGTTTGGTCTGTAATGGGTGCTTGTATGTGTGTTTGAAATAAATCAAATATTTTAATGAATTATTAAAAACGTATTAAAAATTAAGGCTGCAAGTATTGCAATATATATGCTGTTTATGTTTTTTTCCTATGATGTTGACTTTTTTTGAAGCCATGCTTTTACTACATGAACTGCGATGCTCATTCCCATTCATTGTTTGTTCACCTAAAGTAACTGATGAAGGCAGTGTGAATAAAACAAGAGGATTAAAACATTTCCTCCTCTGCCCTGCATGTTTTAGATGTTTCTGCTCCAGAATGATTCAAATGACTGTATGACCTGCTCTGTGCTGCAGGAGCCCATTAGAAGGGAAACACCTACAACATGCAGGGAGTAGTCCCTCAGGACCAGGATGGAGAACACACACTGTAAAGCAATTAAAATAAAATCTAGAGAAAACTTAATCATTAAAATATCAACAAACATCTAGTGTCAGCCGCTAGCTGTTAAACGGCTACCAAATACTAAGATGTGCTTGTTAAAATGAAAATCGTTGTGACATGCACCAAAACTCTCCAGGTTGATAATCAAACCTCAGACTACTGCAGTCAAGCAACATTGTTCATCTGTCTTCAGTCAGAGGTCTCTTACGATTTGTTGTGAGACTGACTGGTGCAGGAAATCCTTCCTGCCCTCAGCACCACCATCCATTATGACTGGTTGAAGACAGTTGGATGAGCTACAACATTGAATGTCTTTTTGGGACAAAGTATTTTTTTTAAACTGAACTGAATCTACATAATGGTAATGTATATAGAAAAGGATCCTCATGTTACATTTCATAAATTTATTGTGGTTTGGTTTTCTTATATACATTTATACATCCATATAAAAAATAAAAAGTCAGGTCAGGTGGAACTGTTGAACTCCTCGCTGTAGCCTGGCAGCACAGACAGAACTACACTCTTAGCACCTGCAACAAAACAAACACAGAAATGACCGTCAGTTTTTTATCCGTGAACATGTGCTGGTGTCTACTTTCAGCAGAAAAACACTACTTTTGTCTCAAAGAGTAAAGAACAACAGTCCTGGCCAAAAGGTGTTGTGAAAAATGATCAACTCTGAGGGTAAGAAAGAAAATTCTGTAAAGCTTTATAACATTAATACAATAACATACTATTTCTTACAGTCAAACAGATACTCATGACTGTAAAAGTATGCAAGCATTAAGAAAAGCTGAACAAGATCATATTAATCAGATCCCAAAACCAAATTACATGCATGTAGTCACTGTAAAATGTAATTTATAGTCAGTTTTCCACTATCTGCTGCATGCTTTAAGATGCCAGTTTAGGCTTAAATAGCTTCAAAAAACGCCAACTGCTTTTAGCACAGCTTTAAAACAACAATAGTCTTTGCCAGTGTCCCTTCATATTGTTTTTTTATAGCAGAAGTTATTATGCATTCAAAGTAAATGACCTGAGCTGGCAAGGCTGTCATAAAACTGCTTTATTTCCTCCGCTGTGGCAGGTGGAACTGCAGGTGTAGTCTGTCTTGAATTCTCATTGATGGTCTGAAAGGACACACACCATGTTCGTATGTCACACACAAATCATTTTCCCGATCCTTTAAAGGAAACAGATCTGCACCTTTTTCCTCTTATTTGGGTATGAAAAGTTGACGTCACGCGCAGGTTCGACACTCCGCCGGCTACGTGGAGAGTTTGGGAGGGCAGGGGACGACTTCTCCTGCTGTATGCGCACACCTTGAAGAAAACCCCCATCAGAGCACTGCGTGTAAATATTCAGATCCATATATTTATATATGTGTTTTAAAGCACTGCTGGGAAAACAGCAACTTACATGCATCAAGTGCAAACAGCGTGGCGGCAACATGTGAACAGACCACATCTGAACTCGCCATACATGTGCAATGACCAGAAACGACGAGGCCACTGGGTTCGATGATGGTCCACACAGGATGAGGATTCTCAGTGAGGCCTTCAAACTGGATCACCTGACAGGAAAACAAACGAGCAAAAAGGCTTTTAGTGGGACATTTTATACTGGTAAGAGTAGATGGAAGAAAATGACCACATAAATTCTTCAACTTAATTTGGAACCAACAGGCAACACTTGGGACACCACTGAGTGGTCCAACAGGACATTGTTCCCAAACACTTATCCAAACTGGTTTTGGAATGAATAAAGCTGCTAACAGACATGTTTGTGGACTGGAGGAAGCTGCAGAACCAAGAGAGGACACACACACACTTTTCCAGTCTGCCTCACCTTGCTGGTTATGATGAACTTGTCTTTCCTGATGCACAGCATCAGAGATCTGACCCAGCCACGGAGGAAGAACCGGTAAGCGTCCAGGCTCTTGTATGCCTTCAGTGCGCCTGCGCTGTACCCTGCATGCGACAGTAACAGTTTACAGACTATCTGCCGAGTATACAGTCCACTATAGGAGCTAACGTACCTGGTACTTCGATGAGAAACATGAATATATCAGGGTAACACAGGCCTGGCAGCTCCTCGATGCTACACTCTCTGGCGGGTTTTTGTTGTGTTGGGGGGATTAGATACGGATCTTCACCCACAGCGGAGATTTTATCATCATAGCGTCGCCTGGCAACACTGTTCAGTCTTTGGTAGTAATCTGACTTCATAATAGTGTCAGACTGGCGAACCTTTTTTGTAGAATGTGGCATGACTTCCTCTGTTTTTTGTTTATTTTCTCATTTGCTTCTTCTTCTTTTGTTGTTATGGCGGCTGGCAGCCAACATTGTAGTAGTGCTGCCACCTACTGAGCTGGAATGTGGGTGGTAGCTTATATGAATAATGAAGTTACTCTCTATTTTCTTATTATTTCAAATCACATATCCCTTATGACATATCACTTACATTATACCCGATTTATTTTCTTTTCCCCTAATCTTTTTCCTTTCTTCTTTTTTATATAATCCCCCACCCTCTCTCTCACTATCTCACTCACCCTCTATCTTTCTCTCTCACTCTCTCTCTGGTGTTCATTGTCCTATTATTACATATGTCTATGATACACTTTTATTATTTTTTTGTGACTCTGTTTTCCATATCGTCACCATCCTAAAATAATGGCCTATGTCACTTATTGCCAAAAGATGATTTATGGAACAAAAATAATCACTTTTGGCAAAATCTCGGCCATTGTTTTAGGAATGTCTCGATATTTTTTCACTTATGTCTGACCTGTTATTAATCAGATTAAAGCTATTTGGCCCCGCCCTTCTAGAGAAGGTTCTTGTCTCTCATTGGTTGATTTTTGGTGTTCCGCCACGTTCGAAAAACTAGTGTCGAGCTCCTCTTGTTGTAGTATTAAGATATTTAAATAAGAAAGTTAAAATTGGGATGCTCATTAAAATAAATGAAATCGGTGAAGTAGAAAGCGCAATGTTGCCTTCAGAGAACGAGAAAGGGAAGGAACAAGCAGCCGACATTAAGGTGACGTTTTCCGCGGGTGAGGCAGAGTCCTTCAACAAGACGTTAAGACGGTGAGTTGCTTAAACTTGGTTTGTGGATCGAACCAGGTTAGAACCCCAGTATTAATAACGCAGTTCAATTATATGCAGACCAGCAGAATCGCAATGGCTGCTCTCGATTAAGAGGACCAATTCTGGCTAGACTAAGTGCAGTGGCGTCTCAATGCCACAAGATGGCAGCAGGAGACCACTGGGGATGCAAAAATAGAACGTGTATGTGCAATTAGTTTTTTAGTCTTTTACTTTTTATTTGTATTATTAATGGGATTATTGAGTTATTTGGCAGAAAGTAGGCTGTTCTTTTTTTTTTACTTTGGTCTTTTCAGTGTTAGTCCTATCTATGGAAAAACTGGTTAAAGTCCTGCGATGAAATGTGGAGGATGTAAAAAGTACATAAGAAAGATATTCTGGAGTAATTAATATCTTACAGTGCTTAACAAATCTGAGCCCATATATAGAAACCAAGAAAAAGAAATGTGTTCTATCGCAGATATGTCTTTTATAAGAAACGGGTAAAATGTCTGTGTTGCATGTGTATCGTTTTTGGCTCCCCTTCCTACAGGTCTGTAGTGAGACTTCTTCAAGTTGGATATTCGATATTCGAGCTCCGTGGAGTAAGCGGCATTTAGCTCAAGGTTGATCCGATTTATGAACGCTAATGTTGGCCAGCGGTACTCCTCAAGTGTGAAGCGGCTGGGAGGAGGATCAGTACCTCCAGATCCAAGGCCTTGAGCTGGAAGAGGGCAGAGTGCCTTATTTGGGTCAGGGAAGATTGTCCTGACACAAGTGGAGGAGTTTAAGTGTCTTAGCATCTTGTTCATTGTTGGAGTTCATTCATTTCTGTCTCTGTTCACCACCCATGTCTGTTAACCAGTTTCAGGACCCAACCAGAACCACTCATTGTAAATGACCTTGAGAAATAATGAGATTTGGTTATATATAAAAACAAGCTTTGATGCCAAAAGATGATCAAATTTTACAAGCCATACATGTCATCCAAATGGAACATCATGCTTCTTATGTTACAATTACTGTCCAACGCTGGGGCCAAGTGACAAGTGAGGCAAAGATTGTAGCAAGTTTAGTTTTTTATTCATCTCTGCAATCTGTACACTCCCTAAAGGGTACTCTAATCAGTTTCAGTCTGTTTACATATGACTGCCAGCAGTTAGATATAAACATGGTTATGTATGCTGCAGCGTGTTAAGAGGCTAAAAGAGATGGAGGAAAATACAGAATCCATAACATCAAGAATGAGGGCAAAATGGAACAGGAGATCAATAGACAGATTGGCGCAGAGTCTGCAGTAAAGTGGGCGCTGCATCAGTCTGTCGTGGTGAAGAGACAGCTGGATCAAAAAGCAAAGGTCTCAATTTGCCAGTCGATCTACGTCCCTACCTTCATCTACAGCATAGGTTTAAGGGTCTTGACTGAAAGAATAAGATCACAAACACAAGCGGCCAAAATTAGATTTTTCCATAAGGTGTCTGGGCTCTCCCTTAGTTATAGGGTGAGAAGCTCAGTCATCCAGGAGGGACTCAGAGTAGAGTCCCTCCTGGATGACTGAATATTTTTCACTTCGAGAGGAGCCAGCTGAGGTGGGTCAGGCATCAGATTAGGATGCTTCCTTGACGCCTCCCTAGTGAGGTCTTTTGGGCACGTCCCACCAGGAGGAGGCCCACAGGAAGACCCAGGACACGCTGGAGGGACGATGTTTCTCGGCTGGCCTGGGAACATCTTGGGATCCCCCTGGAGGAGCTGGAACAAGTGGCTGGGGAGAGGGAAGTCTGGGCCTCTGCTGACCCCGCAACCCGACTGCAGACAAGGGGAAGATGATTGATTGATTGATTGATTGATTGATTGATTGATTGATTGGTTGATTTTTCTTCAATGCTTATGAGTCATGTGACCAATTAACTCAAAATCAATGTGAAATTATTCTACTAGACTGGATAGGTGAGGCACAATCATTTTTATTCAATTTAACCCTTTTTATTCACAAAAGAATAAAAAGGGTTATTTCAGTGGGTCACATGAAATTTAAGCTATTAAACAGCAATCATATTTTTTAATTTGTAAATTTAAATTACGTAAAAAATGGAAAAAGATCTAAAATGGGGAACATGAGGGTGCCGCATCTCTAATAATTTGTAGAACAATTTCAAAGTGATTTTGAATTAATTGGACACATGTCTTAGAAGCTATTGCAGAAACATACTAAATTTTGACAAAGAAAATTGTTAAAAAATAAAAAAAAGCATTTAAATGAAAAACAAATGACTGTGCCTCATCTATACAGGATACTAAAACAATTTCACACTGGTTCTGGGTAAATAGGTCACATGACCTGGAAGCTATTGAAGAAAAACATTCAATTTTGCAAAAATAATTTGTTAAAAAAAGGAAACTGACTTAAAATGGAAACCAAATGACTGTGTCTCATCTGTACAGACTAGTAGAATTATTTCAAATGATTCTGAGTAAATAGGTCAGATAACTTGTGATCTATTGAAGAAAAACACTCAATTTTGACCAAAAAAAATTGTAAAAAAAAAAAAAAAAAAGGAAAATGGCTTAAAATGGAAAAGAAATGAGTGTGCCTTATCTATGCAGACTAGTAGAATAATTTCACACTGATTCTGGGTCAATAGGTCAGGTGACTTGGGATCTATTGAAGAAAAACACTCCATTTTGACCAAAACAATTGTTAAAAAAAAAAAGGAAGATGGCTTAAAATGGAAAACAAATGTCTGTGCCTTTTCTCTACTGATTTGTAGAATTATTTCAAAGTGATTCTGAGTAAATAGGTCAGATGACTTGGAAGCTATTAAAGAAAACATATTATTTAATATTTAAATCATTTAAAATATTCTATATGACTTTAAAATTTAATAGAGGATATTGTGTCTCATGTAAAAGCATGAATTAGCACTGACAATTAGTCAGTTGGTCACAATTCAAGGCATTTATTAACATTTGTTTACATTTGTTTGACAGAAGTGTTTGTTTCAGTAATTTGTTGACAGTCCCTAAGTGAACCTTCGAGTGTTCAGGCCACGAACGGTGGAGAACCGCTGGCCGACATTAGCATTCATAAATCGAATCAACCTTGAGCTAAATGCCACTAACTCCGCGGAGCTCGAATATCAAATATCCAACTTGAAACTAACTTCACTGCGGTGAAAAACCGACAGATCATTGCCACATTCGAATTGCTTAAAGAACTTGCATTTAATTTCATTCTTTATTCAGGGCAGTGCAGCTCCATACATGGATACAGCCAATTTCTCTTTTATTATTGGTCTAATCAGGGCCGATTTTAAAGTGGTAACACAATTCTGTAAAAACTCCTCCTATGCTGGATGCTCCTGAAGCTGACCTCAGTGCAGCTGAACCTCACCCTGACGTTCTTGAATGATTTTTGTTTAGCTGGAGTACATTTAGCTGCAATGTCCTGCATGTATTTATGTGTAGACATGAGAGTATTTTGGTAATTTCTTAATGATTTGTGGATTTTTTAAAAAGAATTTATCAATTTCATTTATAATGGTAAAAAATGGCAGTTAATTTTTTGGGGAAAAAATAATACTTGATCTAGGCACATAGAAATAGAGAATATGATTTCACGTGTAGACATGACCATTTGTCTACATATTTTGGTAATTTTCTGATGAATTGTGGTGTTTCTGTTAATTCGTTAATATTGTTAATTATGTTCTAAAATCGACTCATTATGCACACAGTAAGGATGGCTCCATGCTTTTTTTTTTTTTTTTTTTTACATAGCCAGCGCTAACAGGCAAGGATTTCAGTCTATTCATTAGATTGACGAGGTTTCTTCTGAACTCTTTGACATCTTCACATTTACAGATGATATGGTTAAGATGCAGATTTCTAATCAATGCACCAATCAGACTTGTGTCTTAGTGATATTGATTTTCTGTTTTCTTTAAACTTTGACCTGTTGAATACCAGTTTAACTGGTTCTATTTTTTTCTCTAAGGATTGCAACAAAAATATCTGCATGATGCACAGAGTTAGTACTTCCCTTCACTGTGTGTTGAAGCCAACAAAAAATGAATGTTACTGTAAGCTTTGTCCTACGTTTACCTAAAAGCATTTGTCCATCTAGCCTTTATCTGAATTTTGATCAATTGAAAATAGTGCATGAAAGTACATTCTGCTGACTGATTCAGCTTCTGTTCCAGCTTATTTGCATGGAAACGAACAAACTCTTGCAGAGAAAATGTGGATAAAAAAACTGGGAAAACCAAGTAGAATGTCAATATACCAGTGTCCCCGTTTTCCAAAGATGATTTGAAAAAAAGTTAACACTGGTGCATGTGGCAACATATTTGATGCATTTTGAATCTGGTGTTTTCCATGCTTTTAAATGAGTGGTTTTGTATTGACTATTCTTAAGTGGTAACTGGCTGGTAATTACTGAGAATGGGATCAAAGCCCAGGCACTGCTGAGGTAAAGATTTTCATCTTATGTGCACCTTTAGAGTGCCTTAGTACCAACGCTATTTAGTTTGCTTTAATTCAACTCTAGTTTGTCTAGAAAGTCCGGTTCGTTTGGGGAAGTGTGAATGTGTAATAGAAATCTGACGCGGACCAAGAAAAGCAAACTCTGATGTGCCTACAAACCTTGGTCTGTTTGGTTGAAGAGAATTCTGATGCGGTTCAAATGCAAATGTGAATACCAGTAGACCAGAAACCGCTCCAAAAGCGAACTGTAGCACAAGGCACTCTGGGTAAATACAACCAAAACAAATGTGTGTGTCTAGCACTAGTGAGGAAAATGGCTTGTGGTCTTCTGAGAAATCCTATAACCACTAAAATCTGACACCACTCTATTCTTGCTTACATTTTCATCCTACCTGAGTTCATGAAGGTGCATTTAGTGTCTTATGAGGTTTTAATGTCATTTCCCAAAGTAGTTTTTGGTGCAGTGCCACCGCATGTGAAGAGGTGAACAGGTTTCTCAAAGTGTATGGTTCATTTGACATTATGCAGTATGAAAGAGAACCACAGCAGCTGAAAATGTAACAAATGTTCCAACTGAACAGAACTGTCTGATGGGGAACACCTTTAGATTCAGTTTGATTCTTCACATGTTGGAACAAACTGATCATAGAAATAATAAATTTTTAACTTTCACCAGCTGAAGCCACAGTTGAGCTTCATCTGATTAAAGATGATAAAAAAATAAATATAGCTAAACTGCTAAGCAGTTACTCGAATACCTACCAAAACAATCAGCTTTCATCATATGGAAGTAACTAACATAATCAATCCTCCAGCAGCACTGTCAGGATTAAGGAGGATAGAGTGAAAATGGTGGGAGTTCTGAGTTTGGAAGTAATGAAAAGAATAAAAAAAACATGTCATAACAGCAGGTTTTACCGCCTGAAGTCACAAAGTTTTAACTCATTGCTATAGAAGTTAGCAAAGAAACTAATCCTATCCGATGTTCAACTCACTCTACAAACAATAGAAAGGTAACAACCAATAATAATAAAGATTATCAAAGAAATGCTGGAAAAAAATTAAAACAACATGAACAGAGGCTTGTGAATTCAGCACTGTGAGATCATGTTTCGATAAATTGGCGTTATATTCCAGAAGCTGTCAATCTTCTAATGTTTGTGCTTCATTTAAGCAGCCCTGTTTGCTGGGCAGAACAGTCGCCACTATAAAGGCGGAGGAGAGGATGGCAGTGAGGTAAACCCCAGGTCAGATTAGTTTCCTTGTTAGCAGGCTTTAACAAACAAGGGTAGGGCCCAGCAGAGATCCTGCCTGAGCCTCTGACTCATGAGCCACGCTTCCCTGAACCGTAAAGGTGATGAAAGGACCTTTGTCCCCGAGGGTGGTGACAGTCAAAATCACAGTTATATCAGTAACTAAAGAAGGTAAACACTAGCGTCAAGTGCTCCTTGTATAGGAAACGTGATGTTGGGTAAGTTTAGTGACTCATTCACTGTAGAGTCTGTTTATGATCTCATGACTTGAAAAAAACACACACACACCTTACACCTTAGATCCTGTGTTTAAGGTTCACAGTTGTTGCTCATCTATCTGTAGGGAGTTTAATACACCAAGCAGGGATCTGGTTTATCTCAATTAAACTTTCGTTGGAAGATGTACACATTTTGACATGCATAATACGATTGAACTTACAGGCTTCTGATATTTTCTCATCAGTAACTTGCTTTTTATTGCTGTATCTCATTTCATTATTCCTAAGAGGAATAAGGCAGGAATGAGAATCAGATATGGATGTCACTAGGTAGAGTTTTCAGTTTCACCAGAACACAGAGATCAGATAAAAGCTCATGAGAGACATCCGGTATATGGAACACTTGATACTCGCAGTATTTTTATGTGTACAAAAGTTAGTTTTAATAGGAGTAATAGTGTTAAGCCACTAATTGGTTTTTAAACATTTTGTTTAGATTTTAGATTCTTTCAAACATTTCAATCATCTAAAGAAACAGACAAGGATCTCAGGGTTCATCAAAAATAGCGAAATCCTGGAGGAGAGGTTGTTTCCATCTGCAAGAGAACTACAGCTAACATATTCCAATGAAATACATTGTACATGCTAACGTAATATTTGGACAGTTTCACAGAAGCAGATGCTCTCACTGGACACTAATGTCATTGCCCTGAGTGCTAAAGGTAACAGAGTGATGGAATCAATCAATCAATCAAATTTTATTTGTATAGCACATTTCAGCAGCAGGGCATTTCAAGGTGCTTTACATAATTAAAGAAAAAACAAAAGAAGAACAGCATGTGACATTGAATAAACAGTAAGAAAGAGAGAGATTTTGAAAAATCCCCGTTGCCTGACAGGACGGAATTTACAGATTTTTAGTCAAAACGCCATTTGACAAGGATTCTCACACCTCAGAGTTTTAGTTAGAATGCCATTTAAAAGAAATTAATAAATAGATAAAAAGTAAAGATAAAAACATTAAAAACGTCAAAAAGATCAAATACATCAAAACCCACACTCTAATCCTAATTTAGCCATAAGCAACTCTAAACAGGTGGGTTTTAAGTTGAGATTTAAAGGCACCCAGTGTTTCAGCCGTTTTACAGTTTTCTGGAAGTTTGTTCCAGATTTGTGGTGCATAGAAGCTGAATGCTGCTTCTCCTCGTTTGGTTCTGGTTCTGGATGCAGAGCAGACCAGAACCAGAAGATCTGAGGGGTCTAGACGGTTGGTCCAGCAATAACAGATCCTTAATGTATTGTGGTGCTAAACCTTTCAGTGATTTATAAACCAACAACAGTATTTTAAAGTCTATCCTCTGAGCTACAGGGAGCCAGTGTAGGGACTTTAAAACTGGTGTTATGTGCTCCATCTTCCTGGTTTTAGTGAGAACACGAGCAGCAGCTTCTGGATCAGCTGCAGCTGTTTGATTGATTTATTAGTCAGACCTGTGAAGACGCTGTTGCAGGAATCAATGCGGCTAAAGATAAACGCCTGGATGAGTTTCTCTAGATCCTGCTGAGACATCAGTCCTCTGATCCTGGAGATGTCCTTCAGGTGATAGAAGGCCGACTTTGTGACTGTCTTTATGTGGCTCTGAAGGTTCAAGTCAGAGTCCATCACTACTCCCAGGTTTCGGGCCTGATCGCTGGTTTTCACTTGTAATAACTGAAGCTGTGCATTGATTCTAGTTCGCTCTTCTTTAGGTCCAAAGATAATAACTTAAGTTTTGTTTCTGTTCAGCTGGAGAAAGTTTTGGCACATCCACACATTTATCTGTTCTAAGAATCTATTCAGTGATTGGATGGGTTCAGAGTCACCTGGTGACATCGTGATGTAGAGCTGTGTATCATCCACGTAGTTATGGTAGCTAATCTTATTTCCTGTTATAACCTGAGCCAGTGGGAGCATATAAATATTGAAAAGAAGGGGTCCTAGGATTGAACCTTGGGGTACCCCACATGTGACCTTTGACCTCTCTGATGAGAAGTTTCCGATTGAAACAAAGAAATCCCTGTTCTTTATACAAGATTCAAACCAGTTGAGCACTGGACCGGAGAGTCCGACCCAACTCTCCAGTCGATTCAGTAAAACGTCGTGGTCAACAGTGTCGAAAGCTGCACTGAGGTCCAACAGAACCAGCACTGTGGTTCTCCCACAGTCTGTATTTATATGGATGTCATTGAACACTTTTACAAGGGCCGTCTCCGTGCTGTGGTGAGCACGAAAACCAGACTGGAAGGAGTCAAAGCGATTCATTATTGTTAGGAAGTTATTTAACTGTTTAAAAACTGCTTTTTCAATAACTTTGCTGATGAATGGGAGGTCAGAGGTCAGAGGTCGGCCTGTAATTCTGCAGTAGTGATTTGTCTAGATTGTTCTTTTTTAGCAGTGGTTTGATAACTGCTGTTTTCAAAGCCTGGGGGAAAACACCTGAAGAGAGCGATGAGTTACTATTTGGATCAGATCATTAGCAACGACAGGCAGGACTTTCTTAAAGAAATGTGTGGGTAGGACATCCAAACAGCAGGAACTGGAGCTTAATTGACTTATAATTTCTTCTAGGGTTTTATAATGAAGTAGTTGAAATTAGGTCATTTTTCCTGCATTTGTTTTGTTTGGGCCCAGCATTGGTACTGGCTTTGGACTGGATGTGCAGATTAATCCTCTGATCTTTTGCATTTTCTCTGAAAAGTAACTGGAAAACTTGTTGCAGGCGGCATTAGATTGAAGTTCAGGTGGTAACGTCATAGGAGGGTTTGTGAGCCTGTCAACAGTAGCAAATAGGGCTCAAGCATTGTTAATGTTTTTGTTTATGACATCTGCAAAGAAAGCCTCTCTTTCATGTTTTAGTGTTGTGTGATAGTTTCGTTGTCTTTCTTTGTAGATGTCATAATAAACGTGCAGTTGAGTTTTACACCATCTCCATTCGGCCCTACGGCAGAGTTGTCTTGCAGACTGAACTGTTTGTGCATTTCTCCATGGAGATTTCTTCCTACCAGACACAACCTTCACTTTAATGGGGGCAATAAAATCAATGATATCTGAAAGTTTGCACTGAAAATCATCTACCAACTTATCTACGTCAATATAGCTTAAGGGCGAGGAATCCATGTCCACTACAGTTTATGGTATTCTTAAATATTGAAGCCACGTCTCCTCCTTTTTTGTGTTTTCTATTCTCACCTAAAAAAATTGTACGCAGGAGGCCCTGATTCAATTAGTACGATTGGTTCATTATTGTCATTTAACAAAGTTAAATGACAATAATGGAATCAGAACTCCCTTCTGCTAATAAGATAACAAAAACAAAGAGATCTCAGACTTTTTCTTCTTACACATTTTTCTTAGTTTATCCAGAGTCCTGGGTCTCTCTTTATGTCACCCCACAGATTTTCCATACAATTTTGACTCTGGAAGAAATGTCTATGTTCATTCACTCATATGCTTCACATCATTATCATGTTTAGTAACAGCAATAATACTTTTTAGTTTATGATAAGGTTTTTATTCAAAATCTGGTGGCATGTCAAAGACTTTGTGATGCCATGAACCTTAACAAGGTTACCAGAAGAGAACCAGGCCCACAGTGTCACAGATCATCCACCCTTCCTAACGGTGATTGAGGTCCTTTTCCATATGTTCATCCTTTATTTTACACCAACGCACAGAGGAGTGTTTGTTGCTTAGAGGTTATGCTGCCTTGTCTGATCTAAGCACTCAGTTCTAATTAAACTCCAATAGAGTTTAGTGAACTCTACATGGTTATGTTACTGATGGAGGAACGGGAAAGGTTTTTTTTTGTTCGTTCAGCCAAGCACCAGAGCTGAGAAATGAGTATTTGTTCGTTTCCTGGCATCTCATTGGTACTGGTTGTTGTGGAGGCTCGCTCACTGCAAGATCTCAGTTATTGATCCAGTTCTCTAATAGTTAAATTTTTACCTTTCTTACTCCCCTGCTCACTTTACATGAAGGCCACATAAACATGGCTCTCCTTCCAGGTTGGTATCTAGTGGCTGAAAGGAATGAGTCTCTGTGTCGTATTTATACCCTGAGTCAGAGTCACAAAGGTGGCCTCTGTGGCTTTGGGTTGCAGAAGGGTAGGTCCTTACTAGTGTCTATGCTTATGCTTAGACCAATGGTTCAGATTACTCTTCCTTCTTGTAGTTTCTCTTTTGCGTTCTGAAAAGGTCGTCATGTTCTGTTGTTCTCCTGAGAGACTTCAGTGGAGAATAATCTGGGGGGAATTTTGAGGATATTGTCAAGTGGTGAAAAGAGCAACATGATGATTTCTGTTGTATATTTTACATGTCTTCTGCAAAGGAGGCATAGACTGTGTTTGAATTGTTTTTTTTTGTTTGTTTTTATTCACAACTTGAAATGTCACATTAGAAAAGGTTGGTAGAAACAGCAAGATTTGAAATATGTTCATAAATTTTGCTAAATTTGCTTGCTTTGAGGTTGTTTTTGGACTTTTAGAAAAATTGCTAATACAAGTTAGTGTGGTATTTCTTTCAAAGGAGAAATTCTGTTATGTTTTTATGGCTCTCTCTCTTTTATGATCATTCTTTGTTTTGCCACCTGAGCTGAAAAAAGCTATCATCTTCTGGCAAGTCTGGTTTCATCCCGTAGCATATCTCTCAACATACACATCCTTTTCTTTACTTAACACTTTTGGTCTTTAGCCATTATTTTAGTCAGCGTTCATCCTGGGTCTTGTCTTTCTGAACTACAATATCTAAAGGTGGCAATATTTTTCACACAAACTAGCTTGTCTGCTGTCCTCAAAATAAAACAGTTTGAGGTCAGATCAACACCTGTAGAAATCTTTGACCCCTAACATCCTTTCAGGACACCCACAAAGCTTCTCCTTCTCCTGTTTCCTGTAATTTGTTCTGGTCCTAAACAGCAACTGCTGCTTCCCCACCGAACATGTAATGTGGGTGGTCCCAGCTCTCATGGAACCTGTCTGCTAAACATAACCACTCCCTCGTTGCTTTTCATTAGATTCTTTACTTTATGTTTGTCAATTTGTCTTTAATATGATCAAGTCCTATTGAGTTTCCAAAAAACAACAGTTGTGTAAATGTCTTTGTGTATTGGACATGACAGGTGCTATATCACACTTGTTCTGCAATGATAAATAGTTCTATGGACTAGCGCTTCACGCTACAGTCAGCCATTCACGTACGCTGATGGTGGCAAGTTACTGTTGCTAATATCAACTGTGGTTTTTACTTCTAAACACGTTGCATACTGATGTACACTTTCCGTAGGCGCCCTATGCTGCCTCCTAAAGTCTAGCAGAGTACAGGCAAGTTCGCCTGGTCATTGTTGTGCAGTTCCATTCAGTTCTCATCTGCCTTCATTGCTTCATCTTGGATTTCTCCCATTGAGATTGATTTCCTGCACTGGTTTGGAATTGCAGTCTGCTGAAATAGGATTGTAGTTTGGCAATGGCAGCAGAAGAAGTGAATGAAGCCGTTCAGTCATGTTGGCCACGCTTCCAAACATTGAGCAGTAAAGTCGGAGAAGGTGTCGGAGCAAGAGGAATGTTGTGACCCTAATCCCCACAAGGTTGTTTACAGCGCACACAGTTTCCAGTAACATTAGTGAGATTAAGTAAAATCAAATCCAATCATCTCAAACTTAAACAGACAATTGCTTACCTCCAGGAAGCAATTTCTCTCAACAGACAATTACTCTATTGAGAGCAATTGTCTCTCGACATCCGAGGGTCCAGAGACCCTCTGGACGAAGCCAGGCTACCAGGCTCATCCCCAGCCTGGTAGAAACCAGCCGCTGAGCAGGAGACAAGCTGCTCAGAGTACAAGTGCTGCAAAAGTTGTCGGCCTGATTCCACATGTCTTTTTGCCCTGTGGAATGTACATGGATCAAACATAAACCAAGCTTCAATCTGCTGGTTTCTGCTGTATTGTTAGCTTCTGTTGTTCAGTATTCTGTTACTGTATTTCTTCAATACATTTTTGGCCTTTTATTTCTGTTACATTGGACTCTTTAACAAGCAGTTCTGCTTTAACTCGCTGTCTTCAGTTAAACAGCTTTCTGCATCCAACCTGGATTTTCACAGGAAATTCAAACTTTAGTTTCTACCCAGTCTCTGAAATTGCTAACAAGAATTATAAGTCTCTCCACACCACACAGAAAAAGAAACATCTCTGCATACAACTCTATCCTTTTATTTTCATTTACAATGCAGTATTCATATCTGTTTATGTTTTTCAGGTAAACTTCATTAATTCTCATATTAATGTTATGTCACCGTGAAGTGAGCAGTGTTCTACTCCAATATGACGAGCTCCATGTTGATCAGCTTCATGAGGGGAAAGCTCTGCGTGACTTCTCAGGGCATGACTCAGGGTGGGAGTTGTAAAGAGTTGCAGGAAGGTCTAGAGCTGCCTGCAGCTCTCACTTTGGGACGACAGTTGGTGTGTGTGTGTAGTATGACTGGAATGACTCAGTGCTCGCAGGACACACACACTGAACAAGTGTTTTGGAGCAGCTCGACATTCCCCGGATGCCTTTTTCAGACCCCCCAAAAGAGATTCATCTTCAGTATCATTAAATGTTCAGACACTGCAGACTTTATTTATATGGGATGAGCATCAGCAGTGGTTTTGATTCACCCTGCTGTCATTGTGTCTGGTAGTTTGCGGTGGGTTTTCATCCCCCAGTCTGCATTGAAGTTGTAACCCATTTATTTAGTTCTTTCATAACTTCCATGCTTCACTTTGCCATGTTTGGTAGTTTGGGGCCAATTTCTCATACAAGCATGTGAAAAAAAATGCTTCAACAGAGTTTCAGTTAATTGTTGGTACCAGACTAATCCTTTTTGCTGCTTTGATGTTCTCCTCAGTGTTCGCATTAGTTGGCTGAGCATGATGGATTGTGTAATTGTTCCCTCTGTGGCCTTATTCACCCCAACATCACTGCGGTGCTTTAACACACTAGTGAACTGAGGGAAAGCGGGGATCCAGCCGCCATGGTTGGAGACCAGGGTTGTAATAATGTTGGGTTTTTCATTTTAGTTTAATGTTGTTTTTATTGTGACTTTTCATCCAATTCAGTCAGATTTAATTCATTTTTTAACTGGGTTTGCCAGTTTTTATTAGTTAAATATTGTTTAGTTTTAACTTAGTTTGTATTAGTTTTAATAAGAGTTTAAGTGTTTTTATACTTTGTTTAATTTTTAGGTGCATATTTCAAAAAGGTCAAAGTATTGTATTGTGGTTATGTTTACATCGATTGGGTAATGAATTTCCAAAAAATGTTTTCAATTATTGTTGAACAAAAGTTGTCGTATCCAAACTTTTGCTGTGGTTATTTTGTGGACTAGTGTCAGTTCTGACAGGAGGAATATGGAGGGCTGTAATTTGCTCTAAATTTTCGGTGTAAAAAATCTATTTCACGTCAGTTCAAAAGGGTAATAAATAGATACCCAAACACGAAAATGATCATGTGGCATTTCAGTATATTTTAGTTTTATAGTTAACTGTAATAACCTTATTGGGGACAAGGCCAAAAACAGTTAAATATTTGGGGGCTCGGGGGTGTAACTAATGACTCCTCCTCCAAATAGTAAAGTGAATGGTCCAGAGTCAGCCTGGAGGTCAGTGAGGAGGCCCACTGGGATTATGCTGCGTTTCCCTGGCCGGGTGGATCCTTATCTGTCTGTGTTGGTCGGGACTGCAGCCGCATCATGCTAAGGCTGTGGTAGGTATGGGAAGGGAAAAGTTTCCTCATGACACCATCCTGAGCAACAGTTCTTTCATATCTCCCTTGTGAATGCTTTGAAGTTAGATTTACTCACTTCTTAGCCGGGTCATGGGAGAATCAAGAGTTGTTTGAAGCAGTCACCCCTCAAATGTTCAAGAAAAAAAACAATCTTGTCATGTAGATGAATGCTGGTCTTTTATCCTGATCCTCCCTTCTAATTGTTGTTATGATCATGTAGGTCACTGCGGAGGAGGGGCTCTTTCACCTTTCTCACCACTGGAGCACAGTGGGATTTCACTTTGGTGAGTATATACTGCTTTGTTTTTTTTTTTGATTTTGTTTTTTAAGTTTGCTTCTAGCTCTGCAGGGGAGTAACAGCGAGAACTATAAAGTGAAGAAAGCTGAACAATTTACTCCATATTCATGTTGATTTTCTTGTGGCTGCTCATTTCCCAGCTCTGGTGCTTGGCTGAGTAGTTGATGCTATAATTCTTCCAGCAAAGTCTTGAACAGTAGCACTGCTTATTGTCACAGCAGTTGGAGGCGACGTCCTGTAAGCCACTCTCCTCCAAAGCAACATTCAGTTTACATTTTCCTTCAGTTTATTTTTAGTAAAGTTTCCTGTCATCCCAGGAAACCAGAATACACTAAAATGTAAACAGGTGGATTTTAATTCAGCCGATTCAAATCCATAATCATACAACAGATTCATTAACCAGCAGATTCAGAGTCAATATTAGCAGGAAAGTATGTGTAATTTTCTTAGCAACAATAGAGAGGAATAACTTCAATTTAGGAAGAAAAAGCTTTTTCTCACTGCAACCACAAACCTCTGTTTTTATTGGGATTTGATGTGAAATGGATAAAAAATGGGACATGAAACAAAAGATCTTGCAGATAAAAATTTGGAAGTTTTGCACCGATAAATCCTTAATTTTGGGAGTTGAGCCACTTTTCCCTTTTGCCAAACTACCAGGTCACGTCTGCAGTTAACAATAGTCACTCCACTGTAGCCAACTTAGCAACTGTTGCTACATTTAGCAACTATTGAGACAAAGAAATCAGTATGAGCAAGTCAGGCTTTTGAAGCCAATAAACTACAATTGATGCACCCTATTTGGCATGGATACATATTCACCCCCATTTTACTCTGATACCCAACAGTAAAACCATTTGGTTTCAGCGCACTACTGTCCAGCAGTGTGTACTTCCAGATGAGTATAAGGGCAGCTGTTGTGTGAAGAATGTTTAAAAGAGGGGTAGGTTATAAAACAGCATCCCAGAGTTCTCTTCAATTCAGCGTCTGAAAATAGAACAATGGATTAAGTCAAAGTCCAGACTTAAACCCAGTTTGGAACTTGTTGCAGTTCTCTCCGTTCTTTCTGACCGAGCTTGAGCCGACTTACAAACAATTAGCTAAATTGCCTCTAAATGTGCACAACTTGTAGTGACATGCAGACTGGGAGCTAAGCTTCCGTTTGGAGGTAAAACTGAGACAATGTGTGTGTAAGCCGCTTTCCCATGTGAGAGCATCCATATCCTGTGGCTGAAAGCCCAAGTTAATAAAGCCGCCTTACAGGTAGTACCTGTTATCTTTGTGAAAAGAGCTGTAGGTTTAGTCTAGTCAGTATTTCTATGTCACATGTGTCGATGTAGCTGCTCCAGGATCAGTGACGGTTGTTGTTGCTGTGACTTGAAGACTCTTTGTTCCTGCAGGCAGAGACCAAGCGGCATGAAAAAAGATTTTACCCCTCCACCAAACGAACACAACAGCCTTCAGAGCTTTGCTGTATTTAAAAATGAAAAAAAAAAAAAACCTGATCTGCTTTGGATTTAGAGTCAAACGAAACAGTGATTAGAAACAGGAAAGGGTAAACGTCGAGCGGCGAGGTTTACAGCTGCTTGAAACCCAATCCATCCGTCATCTGCAGCCAGAGGTGGAATAAAAGCAGACTGAGAGAAGGCCTGCAGCTCTTGATCTCATGCCAACCTGCTGCCTTTGATTCACAAACAGTCCACACTTAGGTCATCTCCTAACACCATGTGGAACATCTTAGTTCTCTCTCAGCTCTCCCCCACTTTTTTTCTCTCTCTTTTTTTATAAACCTTCCAAATAGTTGGCAGTGATGAGAATGCTGAAATCACATGCCCCTCTTATCTCCAGCCTAGCATTGAAGTTTAAAGCGGCGCATTCTCTCACACTTGCACAGAAAACAAGCCATGATGAAAATGTGAGTGAGGTTTGCAGCTCCGTGCCAGACTGAAGGAGATCAAACACAGCTGATGTGGTGGAATGTGGAGGTAATTAACAGTGGTCAGAATTAGACCCTTGTGTCTTGCTGCAAGTTCAGGCAGGAAGAGGCATCAGCAATGTTCCAGCTGTAACCACGCCAGCCTCTGGTCTTCTGAAGGTTTTCACAGGTTTGCCTTGTATGTATTTACTCTGCTGGAGAAAAGCATTCCACAGCATGACACCACAGGTGTCCCTTCTCCCCGCTGTGTTTCAGCAGGAAACGGATCCTCAGACGACTCCAATATGATGATGATGATCAAGTTTAATGTTGGGAACTCGGTGACTAAAATGTAGCAAAAGAAAAAGTTCTCTTCACCAAGTTCAAGTCCAAAACAGTTCTCCATAAGGAAAATGGCTTCAGTACAGGGAACTGTTCAGTTTCAGATGATCATGAGCTGTTCAGCAGTGTGAAAATATTTGCACTTATGATTTAGATTGTTTTACTATTTCATAATTTCATAGGGAAATTATGAAATAGTAGGCAATAAGGCATGAGGTCTACATTTCAGCTAGTTGAAGCACTAAAACAAATAAAACTAAACTAAAACAAATTTCAGTAAGTTGCCTGGCTTGAATCTGCTTCAATTAAAGAACTTTATGTTTACTAGATTAATTAATTCTTTTTAAGTCAATATTGCCTTTATTAATGATAATTTATGGATGATTTATGGAGAAATTATGGATGATAAGTGATTGATTGATAATTTAAATTGTGATATGGTGGAAACTTGAACTCACCTTCCTTTTTATCAAAAATATGATGAAAACAATGCATCATTTTGCTTCTATGTTCCGTTGCATGTGCTGTCTACGTCACATCCTAGATATGTGGTGTATAAAGGGTTTTGCAGAACAAAACCCTTTTTGCGAAGTACTGCATCAGAACCTCAACAAACTCTCTTAAGCTTTCTTTGTGATTTGTGAAACATTTCTGTTGGATCAGATTTTGGTGCTTCCAGGTATCAAGCTCTGCATGTGTTTTACAGCTGCCATAAACTACAGTTAGAATGGTGCCTGCAGCTCCAAACTTCCCCCGCTGTGCTTTCACATGCCTTGCAGAGCAGCCAGACCTGCCAGCTCTTGCCTTTACTCTCATTTGAATGTGGCTGAAGTGCAGGGGAACAATAACACAACCCTAATCCAGCTTGTTGCTATGATTCTGCTAGCTCAAAGGTCACATGGATTTGCTTCCCTCTTTCAGCCAGTAAATGTTTTTTTTTGTTTTTTTTTTCACTTATTTTTTTCCTTCCAACATAATCCAGACCAGTTCTGGCTAAGCTGCTTCTCAGATCAGAGCATAACTTTTCTCTGAACATTAGAACCATCATTTAATGGCATAAAACATTTTAGCTCTTTTGAGCCATAGCAGCCCTTAAATCTTTCATCAGTCTGGGAGATAACAGACTGTTCCTGTTGACATTTCTGTCATTTCAGCAGATGTGTTTCGATGTCTGCACTCTAACCTACCTCTGCAGCTGGAGTGTGTGCGTGTGCACATGTGTGTGCAAGGAGGAGAGGCGGGCCGTGTTTGTTAATCGGTGTTTACATCGGACTGTTCCCTCCGTTTGAACAGGCTGCAGCTCGATCTGGATTGATGTGCAAACCGCTGACAGGGAGGTTTCCTGGGGTTGGAGGAACAGGACGGCTCATTTTCTCCATTACCCCTCAGTGCGTTTTCATACATGGATTGCACGTGGGTTGTTTTTGTCTTGTGTTTAAAACTTGAGCTTCAGGCGATATTAAACTTGGAGGAAGGTTTCACACATTTGATGCAAGCAGAGACATGAATTTACTTTAGCTGCCTTCTCTGACAGTCTGTTAAAAGGGCTGCATAACCTTCAACTCAGTAGTTTCATAATTATGTTCTCCCTTTCCATTTTTTTTTCTCTGACTGAAATACTAATCTAAGTTAGTATTTCTATATCTGGGCTGTGAACAGTAAAGGAAGGAGTTCACCAAAATCATCATCTGTTTCTTTTAGTACATCTCATAAAATTTGTATATCATAGAAAAGTTTTTGGTAAAAGAAAGAAGCATTTGTCTAAGGAATTACTTAAGTGAGAAAGTATTTATTTAGATTAGATTTTTTTTGTTGTTGAAGTATAAGTTATAAAGTCCCACCCCAATTCTAATCATGTAATTTCTTTATTCTGCTTCCAGTGTTATAATGAAAGTCCCATATGATAAATATGTTGACATATTTATCATTTCTATATCCACATATAGCAGCTGCACTTTGATGTCTCAAATGTCACATAGTTTGTGAAAATATATTTGGTTAAAAGGCTCCTCAAATACTGATGAGAACATCTGATTTAATATTTTAAATGACGCCATCAGACTGAGTATGAAGTTAAAACAGAATACAAATACAAAACATCATTTTTTAACATTATCATAAAAAAGTAACCAATTAAGGCAGAATAGATGTTTTAAAAATACTTTTTCATTGTAAAACCTCAAACTTTTCTGGAGTGTGTTCAGGCCATCCTGCTGAATGAGCTTTCACAACTTCTTCACTTTGTAGCAACAACAGTACTGAACAGTGTTGTTGCTACAAATTGGCAGTAGTAACCAGTGACTATGTTTAAACACTGGTCATTGATTGATCCAATGAAAATCTGCTTCTACAACTAATTCCACATCAAACTTGGTTGCTAGAATTGTATTTGTTCAAAATGATTCAAGACGGGAGATATTTTTTATTTGAACAGGATTACCAGGGAGATTTTCTTAAGCCTCAGTGAAAGTGGGCTGTTAGCTTCATATGCAATCGTCAGTTACACATTTGAATTTAACCTCATTGAATTAATGCAAGATATTTTCTGTAATACTCCCTGCATTTGTTTTTTTTTTATTGTAGGATTGAAAAGAACTGATTTGTGTAAAAAATATGGATCCTCATTTGAATAAACCTTAGCACCATTTTCTAAAGGTGAGACTTTTAGCAAATTGAAATGATGTAAGGGTCCTGTCCAAACTGGTAATGACTAGTTTTCTGTTGCTGCTGCAGACTAAAGACAGCAGACGCTGTCTGTGCCCTGGTTCCCTCTGCTCAGCTCATCTGGGGCTCTGACTGAAACTCTGCTGAGTCAAAGTCACTTAAATACAACCTTTTGTTCACAGCATAATGTGTTCAGAACAAAATGCAGTTTATTGTTATGGTAAGCCAGCAGTCAGAAGCAGCAGGAGCTTAAAGGTGTGTGTTTGTGGGGGTGGTGTTAGTTAAAGTTGGTGAGCAAACAGCCCTGAGATATTTATGGATGTGGGAAAACAAACAGGGTCACCCACCCTGACCATTATGTATCCATTTTGGTCCTCTTCACCTCACTGGTTATGCAGGTCTTCACCTCCTTTGTGTTCAGGCAGAGGCACTCAGGCCTGGTGGTTAATGGGCAGTAGCAGGGCCCCAGGGGGCCCAGGGACCACCAGGGCATCTTAAGGCTTTTACAACAAGCTACGTCTCTCTTCTCACTTGCTGCCTGTTGACCTTTTCCTGATCCTGATTCTGTTCCTGTTCCTGACAGAACTGGTCCAAGGTTCCAACAGGGAGGCCAGAGGTTGTTCACATGTCTGCTTTTGGTGGTTTCTTTGCATTCAGACAAGATTCTGTGCCCTGGTTCTAACAAGCCCTGTCTCAGCATCGGAAGGACCAGTGGATCCCGACCAGTGGACCTACATCGTTCATCACCGTGTTGAATGTGAAGCTGTGTGATCCTGTGATCTTATGCTGAAATTCAGCCTACTGTTTTCCTTTCAGAAGAGGAAACGTAGACAGAAGGATGATGCCGACACCATCAGCATCTGCAGCTCTGACTTCAAGGTATTTTATCAGACACAATGGAAAAAACGAGAGATATAATACTGCTATGCTAATTCTATTAAATTAAATCATTACATGTAAATTCTATTAAATACTATTCTATTGATTAAACTGTTCAACTCCTCACTGGGGGTAGAAGAGCTAACAGGAGTACAACAAAAACAAAAGGACTGTAGGTCTGGTACGGAGTCCCTAAAGGGACATAGAAAGAAAAAAATGCTAAAATTGTCCTCTATTGAAGTTTCACATATAAAATAAAGGTTTCACAAATCCCACACTTGGATTTAAAAATTCTGCTATTAGTTGATAAGAATCTAGTACACGTTTGAAGAGTCTAGGTGTTGTAGTTTTTTAACTAGATGAAAGCTACTGAAGGTAGTGGAAAAATTAGGTGGAATCGCCTTTTAGCCATTTCCAAAATAAGAAGCTTCAATCAGAAACCAACTTCAGCTTCATGTCTCTCTCTGCATGTGCATAATATCCTCAACTGAGACATCTCTAAACCGCAGAAATCTCTGTAAATTGTCCTCAATGTCTGGTTTAGACTCCACCACCCAAAAAACAAGCTCACAAATTATCAAACATTTCTCAGGATCTTGAGAAACTAAGTCGCGATCCTATAAACTCTGCCACAGTTCCTGCACTGATGATCTTTGTTTTCTGACATAGTCCTCTGACTTTTTTTTACAAAAGAAAAAAAAGTTTTCCTTTGTAATGCTAACAACCCATTGAAGGGAGTATATTGACACATTTCTATATGGTTTCATTATGTGGAAGTGCATATCCTGTTCTGAGGACATTACCCATATGTCACCTTTTGTTTTCATTTGTTGCCAACAACTGTTTATGTTTTAAAACAATTTATCTGCTTTCAAAACCAATGAAAATGTTGATTGTGACTTATTTAAAGTTTCCAAGTTTTCTGGCTCTGAAATATATTTAAATACCCGCACAGTTCATCAAACTGTGTGGTCCTGGGATCAATAATGTGACAAAGGAATTGATCTATGTGCTATTCTGTTTGTTTTACAGAAATGGAAGGATAGACAAAAAGACGCCAGTGACTCCATCAGCATCTGCAGCTTCGACTTTAAGGTACGTCACCAGACTGACTGATTGGCACAATTAACTTTAGACAACCAGAATACATGAAACTTTTCATGGCACCAAATCACAACGAATGTCATCTCAAATAATTTTGGAAATTTTAAATTTATACAGAAACGTATACCCACATTAAAATTAGAAAGAATCCACATGTGGAAGTCATGCAGAGCATTCATGTGGGAACAGGCATGCCCAGTTCGAACTCCAGCCTCAACATCCTGAATTCTCAGAGGAAGAAAAATAGTAATCAAAAGAAAGAATAAAGCCAATAATAGTGATGTATTTTTGTCTTAGCCCAGCTCAGCACTCATACTCACATTCTTAAAGAATTTATATTGTTTTGAACTTTCTTTAAAAAGTTCAAAACAATATAAATTCATAAAAACATCATGGGGACTAAATATAGACACACACTGATAACCTCATCATTGCAGCACTTACCTTCACAAAGTTGACTTTACTCTAATGTTTATTTATAGAACATTCAGCAATGATTGACTCACAAGCTGTTGCCTTGACAACATAATAATCTTGTAAAGAAACTAAGAAACACCCAGGAAGTGAACTCATCATTTCTAACACATTTACTGTAATCAATGAAACATCCAGGTAGGATTCTGTAGTCTGGTCTCCCACTTTTAGTTTTAGTTCAGGTTTTAATCATAGCAGCCCTTCCTCATAACTTATAAATGCCTGTTTGGGCCTTTCTCTTATTTATCTGCTGAAGCATCTGCTTTTGTTTACTGTGACTAAGCCCATCATAGGAAGGCATTTACATTGAAACAATCTGATAAAACTTTATTTCCTTGGCGTAAACTGACAGGAACAACAATAACAAAAAATGTTTTATATATAACACTATAAATAGTTTGCTGTGTTTTTTTTTTTTTTTTTTTTTTTTTTTTTTTTTTTCCCCCAAAAAAAAATTTTTAAAATCCCAAAAACTAACCA
>NW_015114100.1:73693-99539 GCF_001443285.1 Poecilia latipinna
AACAAAAAAAAAAAAAATTTTTTTTTATATATCTATAAAAAATTTTCGTTGTTTTTTTTTTTTTTTTTTTTTTTTTTTTGCTTGTCTGCACCAAAAATGAATCTTGAATAGCTCAAATACTGACACCGACAACAGTCACATTGTTTTAGGGGTCATTCATGTTGCTGACATTTAAATGGCTGGGTGTAGACATGTGTGGGTGAGATGAATTTGTGTGGGCATTTAATGAGTACGCCTCCTCACATCAGCAAATACCTGTGACTGACATTCATGTCTGGGAAAATGTCCTAAAGGAACATCTGTAGCTTCAGGCACAGTTCATTTCTCTACCTGTCAGGTAGGAATCCAGTCAGGAACCTGAACGGAAGTCTCAAATGTTCTTCAATGAAAAAAGAAGTCTCAGTTTACCAAACTGTTAACAATCAACCCGTATGAACCAGTCACCCCATTATCTTTTTAATCTGCCTCCGCCCACATTTGAGGGTCTGTCAGAGACATTTGGCCTGCATATCTGGAACTGGTTTGATTAGCTGCTTACAGTGAGGTCAGGACTCTTTTATTCTAATTAGATTTCTTCATTAGAATTGCTGCCTAATCGAATCACTTAGGTTCCTCATATTGCTCTGATTCAAACTCGGAGGAATTGTGGAGGAATCTTTTCGGTTGTTAATGTGCCAGATTGTTGTTCTAAATGGTCATGTTGAAGAGTCTAAAAATATTCACATATGAGTACGCATATCAATGACTATTTACAATAAGTGACAAAATCTGTGTAACAACAAAAATGCACAAATACCAGCTGGAATGTTATATATTATAGTGAGTAAAAGTGTGCAAATATCAGCATATAAGTAAAAAGGAGCAGTGATGGTGATAGTCTAACAGCTGCTGGGAGGAAGGATCTATGGTAACGCTCCTTTGTGCACTAAGGATGCAACAGTCTGGCACTGAAGGAGCTCTCCACTTTGGCAACAGTTCTTCTGAATAGTTCAGCTTTAAATGAATGTGTAATACCCAGAAATTCCCGGCTGCATTATTGCTACATTAACCTAACGGCTACAGTAAGTTACATCTTAATGGAAAATGCATCTACGTTTTCAGTTACAAGACATTTCTGTTTCTGTTTCAATATCTGACTGGCTGCTACAATTTCTGTGGAACTAGCCAGAGTCAGGTTATTGGAAGGCCTAACCACACAAGTCTGGTCCTGTCCTAATCCCTGCCTTTTGCCAGCAATAACAAATCATTCAGAGCAGAGGTTTAAATGACGTCGATGTGGGTTTGAGCAATGTGTCGTTTTGGATTTCCCTTGAAACACTACAGTAAGTGGCAAAGAAACCAAACCTTAATTCAGATTTTAATTCAGAAACTTTCCCGCTGAAGGTGAACGCTTCTAAAAGACAAGGGTGGAAATGTAAACTGGTTCTGTTCCACAATCTTCCCGTCTAGTTGGTCCACCGGATTGTTTTGTCCCTTTTCATCTTGTTTACCTGAGCTTTGTTTGGTAGCAACCAGGACTGCTCTGGGTGTGAACACTGACAAAACAGGAGTAATGATTGAGTGCTCTGTAGGTCTGTCTTGTTTCTGCAGGCCAATGTGATGATAAGATCACTTTTTACATCAGCCGTCTCTTTTTCAAGTGAATGCTACGTGGGTGGACTGGGTTTAAACGCTTCTACAGAAACGTCTTTCCTTACCTGAAGATATTTCATTCACAGTCTAAGACAGCAATTCCACTCTTGATAGCTACCGCTCAGTCTTGCATTGTCAGGACCTTAAAAGAAACATTTTATTTTAATCTAATGCTGGAAGTGCACACAAAAGATTCCACGATGTCATCATTTATTAAACAAAAATTACACCAAAATGGATAAGAAGTGTTGTACAGTCATTACAGAGTGAGAAATGTCAGTCATTCATCTAAGAGCAAAATATTTAACAGGGCTCCTACATGTCTTAAACACTCTGGAAAAGTATGGAATTTGCTATTTAATAATTTCCAGGTCTGGATAAATACACAAAAAATAAATAAAACTGGGCAAGAAAAAAATCATCAGCTTTCCAGACTGACTTCCCTCCTCTAATTTCTAAGGGATAAAAATCTACCAACGTTTAATGAATGGGATGACTTTTATGTTTATATTTATATGACTGACCTGCTTTGTCTTTGATTTTCCACGTAGAAGAATTTAACACTGTACCCATTTGCACTTTGGTTTTTAAATTTCTACTGATTTCAAAATTATACAAATAAACAATGTTGCTAGCATTTCGAACATAAGACAACTTTAAATTCATGTTAATCTGAAAACCTTGGTCTTAAAGTGGGCCTTTGTAAAATGCCAAAAACAGAACTGAAACAGCTTATTTAAATTACTTTAAACTTGATAAAAGTAACTGCATTTAGGGTAGAATACATCAGCTCTTATTTGCAAGTCAGAGAGGCATATAAATTTGAACGAAATTAAATTTATTTTAGTCCAAATTGCCAAATAGCATTAAAATAGGTGAAGTTCTAAAAAGAAAGTTACTCTGGAAACTTTCAGGTGCGGAATTCA
The DNA here is from genome assembly GCF_001443285.1 of Poecilia latipinna. Lineage (NCBI taxonomy): Eukaryota > Metazoa > Chordata > Actinopteri > Cyprinodontiformes > Poeciliidae > Poecilia > Poecilia latipinna. The sequence goes on from NW_015114100.1 coordinate 76,252, forward strand.
AAAAGGTCAAAGTACGAAAATACTGAAACTACTACTATAACTAATTAAAACAAAATAAATTAGACAAGCATTTTTTATACATAAAAAATTTTTTATACATATACATATTTTTTATACATAAAAACATAAAAAAATTTAAAAATATACATCTTGACAACAACTAAATGAAGTTTCTAGTCTTGGAACATTAATGGATGTTATTTCTGGTTAAACAATCTTAACCCTGACCCCAAGTTCAAACAAAACCAAACAAAGAGTTTGAGAGCTCTACAGGCCTCAACAGGCATGTTGAATGTTGAAGTTCTCAACATTAGTTGTGCAAAGAGACTGGACAGGTCTGGCTTGTTTGGAAGGGTTGGCAGGACAAAACTTCTTCTCTAATAATAATAAAGCAACACAACTTAGGTTGGCGGTGCTGCATCTGAAGAACCACAAGAATAATCATAATTTGCATTATTCCATCATTCTGGTGTAATGTCCTTTAGACCAACGAGACCAATGGAGGAGAGATAATGTAGGCTTGTTTGCAGCTGAAGGACTTGGCCAAGGTTATTATAGGTAACTACAAATAACAAAACTGAAATTGATATAACTTTTTTGTTAATTGAAACAAATAAAAACGGTAATTAATCCGGAGAAACTATAACTCACTAGAACTATAGTATGCATTTATAAAAGTAAAAACTACTGAAATTAAAAATATAACACCCTTAGTTTTTGTGTTTATGAATCTATTTATTTGCCTGTCATACTGAAATTTATATTTTTTTCCTTCCCATACAAACGGTCTACTTCCGCTGTCTGCAAATAACGTTATTCCACTTATGCTGCCCTGCAAAATGGCAACAGCAAATGTTGGGATAAAATGCCAGTCGGTTGTTCAAATATAATTGAATACACTTTTTGAAAATAGTAACTTCTGTTGAGTGTTAATTACTCAGCTGATGTATGCACAAAGCAATACGTTGGTTAACTTTCAGGTGCAGAATTCAAAAAGGTCAAAGTACGAAAATATTGAAACTACTACTATAACTAATAAAAAACTAAACTGAAACTAAACATTTAACTATTAATAACTAAAAACTAACAAACACACTAACTAATTAAGACAAAATAAATTAGACAAGCAAAAGCCACAGTAAAATAAAACTAAAATATAATGAAAACATAATGTTATGATAACCCAAGTCCAGGTTTATTATAACCCTGGACTTTGGCATGGTGCAGTCATTCAGTCAGTCATTTATTCTTCTTTATATCAAAGTATCCTCCAGTCAAAAATCATGGCCTAATCTGAGTTATCCCAAACACAGCAGCAAATCTACAACAGAATACATGGAAACAATTGGTGTTGCAGTGGCCCAGTCAAAGTTCAGAAATCTGTGGGGTGGGGGGGATACTTTTTGACATTAATGTTCTATGTAGACATTATTATGTAAAGTCATTGATCATTGACCCAAAACAGTGTTGGTTAGTGCAGCTGTAGAGTCCATCAGCAGAGGGCAGCAGCTCCTCCACTGCCCTGTTGCTCCGTATGGGGCTCCTTGAGCCTCAGCTGGCAGCTTAATGCCTGTACCAGAGCTGTAATTAGGTTGTGTGTGCGCTGATGTGAAGGGGAAGGTGAGCTCAGCAGCCACCAGGCCTCCAGGCCCAGTCTGTCCCTGGCACGCCATGGCTTAGACAGGCGAAAAACCAGCCGTTTGCTGCCTTACTCATTCCCCGACAGCCTTCTGAGATCAGGCGAAGCGTAAATCCTGTGCTGCTTCTGCTCCAGCTGCGTGTGACGGAAAGCACAGGCACGTCTAGCCATGTTGTTTAGTTTTTATAGCGGCTGGGTCAGACGTACAGCTGATTCAGCTCAAGTTCTCTTTGCGGTGAGTAACAGCAGCAGCGCTGTGCAGACACTCTGACAGCCCCGGGTGAATCCTCTGACTCCTTCTGCAGAGCTTTCACTCACTACGGCCCACACTGGACCCGATCACTGGGTCCGTAAACTGAAATAACCCGAACCACTGTATTGATGCTGATGTGGATCAGACGCAGTGTCCCGTTTGTTTACACCAGACGAGTCCTCTATCAAACCCAAAGAACATGGTGTTAACATCTCCATGCCTCCATCAGCATCTGTGTTTTGTCACCACAAACTTGCACATACACCCGAGAAGAAGCTGGTGTTACTTTTCACACCCCCAGGTCGTCTGAACAGGCTTGTGCATTTGTCATGATTGCAAGAACATTTTCACACGTTGCTAAGCAGCACTCCTCCCCATTAGGCACTCATGGGGTTCAACACCTCTGCGTCTCGACCGCACAGCAACTGTTTGAGTGTGGAGTCCTCAGGTGTGGCTGTTCATCTTCATTTAGGTGCACAGTAATAAGAAAAGAGACACTTCTTTGTGTGTTTCACCTGAAACGTTCTAACAAGTCAGTGAATGTGTGCAGAAGTGGCACCCCCAACCTCTTCCCTCAATACACAGGTTTCAGGGTAAACATGTGGCGTAGTGTGCCACTGTGCCCCTGGTATTAATATTGTAATTGCCCCTCCCCCCCGCGAAGCCTTCCCCTCAGTGTCGACTTATCAGACTATCAGCTCTGTTTCAGGCAGACTGATTTGATTAACGACCTCCTCTAACATCTGAGACCAATAGTTTGGTGGTTTTGCTGTGATTTCACTTTATTAAGTAGAATGACTCATTCACTATGCAACTTTTTAAATGACTACATACCAGACTAATTATACTCCATCTTGGGCTTTAACAATGTGTGCTTATTTGAAGTCTAGTTAGACACATTAGAATGTCTAAACAGCCTCTTAAATGCACATTAGTGATCACAGCGTTGCAGTCAACATAAGCAGAACTAATCGCACACTCTAGACCCATTTTAATGTCAGTTTGGGCATATATATAATATATACACTGTAGGTCTGGGCTAGCATGAGGTTCTCATGGTATAATAGGTTTGAGTAAAAGTAATTGGTAAATGTATGTTTCTTGTTTGCGAGGTAAAAGTGTAGGCAGTGTGCAGCAACAGGTGGGGGAGGAGCCGTATTGGAGAGACATCTGTGCACTTTAACACTTTCCACTGCAACTATTTCTAGAACTTGAAACCATAGGAATGGTATGATGGGACATTTTTAGGAATGCACTGATATAAAAATTTGGACCAAAGTCAATGTCCGATATTAATGTTGCTGTTATGGCTGATAATAAATATTATATATATTTTACTGCCCTTTCAACACACTGAAAAAAACGGTCATCTTATGGATCACTTAGATTTAAGTGTCAAAGATATAACAGCTTTCACCTGTTGCTTATAAAGCTTTTTAAAATCCAGTTTTTGAAAAAAAACAAAAGTCTTCCAATATATTATGGAAGCCAATAGAATAATAATTTATTCCTGTACTGGGGTCACACTTATTCCATATTAGATGTTTGTGTCGGTCTTCAGTTTTATACCATTTCATTGCATTAAAAGCTTTTGATAAATTATTTTAGTAAATGAATTTTTAATAGGACTAATCAATACAGATTTTTATTTTCTATTTATTTCTGTTTTCTAAGGATTTTAATAAATCAAGGAAAATGTCCAACGGATTCCTTGATAGAGATAGTAGTTTTAAATGAAGGAATTATATTAACATTTATATATTTGCATTGGTATTGGTGGAGGTTCTTAATTTTAATCAATTTGATAAATAGAAAAAAATGTGCTGATCACTGATCCAAGCCAAAGGGAAAATTGACTGACTCTTATTTTTCCACCTTCAGATGTATTTGTTTCTAACTAAAAGTTGCAATCTTTGCCAGGCTTTACTGCACATTTCATCCCAGTTCCATGAAGTAAACCCACATTAAATGCTCTGATCAGGGTCCGAGCAGCCGTCCTTGATGATCCCCTATCTGCTTTGTTTACATCAGCTTCAGTTAGCAGTAAGATTTACCTGTGATCTTAAGAATTCTCACTAGTGTTTTTACTTTGTGTGGATGGTTCAACAGACTCTGCAGGCAGCTTCTCCACATATACCGTCTACATGTAGAGCTCCAGCAGCAGCTCCTCCCCTCAGCCTGGACTGCTGTATAAAAGCCCAGCCCTGCTCTGTGCGTCTCAGAACAAAGTTTAGAGTGTGAATGATAGCAGCTGAGATAGCTGCCTCAGAGGGAAGACTATAGGTAGGGAAGTGGTGGATCAACTTATTTAGACTCAACTGTTACTTGCGTTTTTGTGGATTACTTGGAGCTAACTCACCAGGATTTAAAGGATTCTGTGTTTTTGCTGTAAGCTATGGTGGCTTACGATGAGCTGGGTAGCTTGGTGCCTATCAAACGGACTCTGCAAGTGACAGACTGCCAGAACCAAGCCAACAAAGAATCAGAGGTAAGGCAGAAAGTCACAAAGTATCAATAGTGAGATACTGAGAGTCCTCCTGTAAATGTTTGACTAGGGCTGCTTCTCATGAAGACATAGTGTGTCTCCTGTGTGTCCTGAGTGTGACTGAGTGAATCAGTGCCTGACCCTGGTTTTTTTATCACACTGTACAGGTATATGAGAGGAGACTTTGGCCTGTGTGCCTTCAGATTCTGTGGAGCTCAGAGTTCATTACAGTTTCTGAGTTGTATACTTTGTGTATTCTGAGTTTTCCCTTGGAGCTGGATCCCAGCAGGCGGCTCAGTCTTGGTGAGCTACAGTGAGACCAGGACAGTCAGCAAACTGAAAGCAGCACAAACAATGCAGCAGCAGGGAGGGGGTTGTTCTCTGTCTCTACCGTGAAACAGTCATAGTTAGATTTTGACCTTTGACACCTGAAGGCAAAGTGTGTTATCTCTGCTGGAAGCCTTACCCAACGCTGGTGTTTGAAAGCCAGGTGTGCCTTTCTGTAAGCAGTAAAAGTCAGCCTGTTCCTTCCTCCACATGTGGTCTCATTAACTGTAAATATCTTCAAAAAGGGGAAGCTCCAAAACATATGATGATGCAAACCCTGTTCTCACAGAATTGCTCAATTTAAAACAGTTTTCACTTGCTAAGCCAAACCCTAGCAACGCTTTCCCATCATCTGTTGGGTAAACTTAGTTACATCAAATGGTAAAACAGGAAGGGATGTTGATGAAGTTGGAACTTTAAAGACAGTCTGGATCCTCTAAGAATAGCCTGAGTGGCATTTTTCCTCTGATAGTGTCCACACAAAGTAAAAAAAAAAAAAACTCCAGAATCCAACCTGATAACCTGAAACTGCACAGTTAGACTAACAGGAATAACAACTTTTCTCTGCCTCTGGACTGGCAGACAAAGAGCAGGACTAGTGGCCCTTTGTTATTCTGGGGCCTCCTTCCAAAGGACAGGAAGGGCAAAAAGCTCAGCACGCTTTTCCAATATTGACTTTAGAAAGCCACCACTTGTACTTGTACTGTTGTTTTCAGCCCTCTTTGTCTAGATTTAAAATGTGTGGTTTTTTTCTGATTTAAAAAGACTACAAATTAGAGGCCAGCATGTCTGAACTCCAGAGGCTACAGACCGCATTTAGAGCAGCCGACACGCTGCATCTCTTTGTTGTCGCTTGCCAGAAGTACTGGAAGTTCTCAGGGGTCTTTGCAGGAACCTCGACCACAGCAGACTGTGTGTCAACCACAGCCAGAGCAGACCGAGCTGATCTGTTCCACAGCTGTCCGCATCACCCGGAGCCTCAATGGCTGCAGTGTTTCCCACATTCGCTGAGCCAAGGCAAAACCCCACTTGGCCTGAGTCAGGAGAAAAATCAGCAAGCAGCTTCAGCACTCAATCAAAAAGAGCACAGCACCATGAGAAGCTCAGAAGACTCTTGAAATGATTCCTCTACCAGCTTAAATTGTTCCTGCCCTCCTCCGACTCTCTGATTTCCTCAGCCTGTTGTTGTTGTTGGCTCAGAGTCGAGCAGCTTTTTCGCTTCTCGTAGCCTCAGGGCTGGGTGAGGAAGGGGTGGGGAGTGGTCACCCCGCTCAGGTGTAAGATTGCTCTCACGCAAGGTTTGTTGGAGAGCTTGTCTAAACTCGCAGGTGTCTCCTCTGCTGTGCAGGCCCTGCCACTCTGCACTGTGCAAGGCCGGTTTGCCGGTTTGTCTGAGCTCCTCCACGCCGGAGATGTAGCCGCTGTCAGAAGTAATGAAAAAACTAGAAGCACGTTTTCATCCATTCATGGCGTTTCTCCAGACCCCCTCCCCAGCAGATGAGCGTCTGAAGGGTCTTTGTACTCAGTGGACTGGCTTGGCCCTCCACTACTCACATGATGGAGCGAACAGCTGCTGGAGCTCTTTCCTCCCCAGTATTTGTGTGTCAGCCGCCGCGTCAGGCTGTCTGCATGGCTCCACATCCTCCTCACATAGAGGATTTATAACTTGACTTGATCTGCTTTGTCTCTTGTAAATGTGTTTCGAGTTTCCTGCTGAGGTCTCACAGTTAACAGGCTTGATTGAGTCGTTCTGTCTTGCTGCACACTGAATGAAGAAGACTTGCCTTTGTCGTAACCACAGCCAGACTAACCCGCTTTCCTTCACGTGTTTGTTCAGGAACCCAGCACCAAGCGTGTCCGTCCACACGGCAGGGTGACGTCGCTAGCCAGCCTCATCTCTCCGGTTAAAAGTGGGGCCGTCCGGCGCTTCGGCCAGACCCTCCAGGTGAGCTCTTGTGACATGTGACTCCTCTTGCATGCGAGGCACTTCAGGCAATATTGCTGACATTTACCCTCTTTTCCTGCTCAGGCCTCTTTCCGGGGTGATGGCAAGTCGTCGGCCGTGCCCCACAAGCCTTGCAGCAAGGCGACGGCCCCCACACCGCCCAAAAGAAGGAACAGCACCTTGTGGTCAGAGACGTTGGACGTCCGCCAGAAAGGAACCTTATCCACACAGGAGATCAAGCGCCAGGAGGTGAGATTTAACTCCAAAACACAGAAATACAGTAAAGGGATAAGACTGGGCTAAATGCCTGTACTCAGAAATCCAGACAGGAAGGAATTCTAGCAAAGTACCAGACGAGTCTCACGAGTCTCTGTTGTATTTGTCTGAAAGTAGTTAACTCCAGATCTCAGCCATCCAGGCCTCATTTCCTCGTCTCTGTAAACTCGCATAAACCTGACAAGCCAGGAACTCGTGCCCAAGCATCCCGGCTTGTCCTTCATGTGTCAGACATGTTGTTTTCATTAGCTTCCCCTCCACTGTTACATTCAGTCTGATGGAACGGCTTGCTAACAATCTCCCTCCTCTCTTCAGGTCATATTTGAGCTGGCTCGTGGAGAACAAGACCTGATTGAGGACCTCCAGCTTGCACGCAAGGTTTGTTCTTTTTAAATACTTTCAGGCAGAGGGAGGACATCTAAAAGCAAACATATTAAATCAGACTCTGGCAGGCCATCTATGCAGCCGAGCCAGAAGCTATAAAAAAGACAAAAATAGTTCCTCCGCCTTTGCCTCGTACCCCTAAAGCTCCTCACAGAGCTATTCTTAGCAGCTGCTCCGGTCAGCCTGGCTGGATGTTGAAATCTGACCCGGTTGGCTTTTCTCTGCTCCTGCAGGCGTACCATGACCCAATGCTGAAGCTCTCCATCATGTCTGAGGAGGAGCTCACACACATCTTTGGTAACCTGGACGACTACATCCCCCTGCATGAAGACCTGCTGGCCCAGCTCTCCAAAGCCACAGGGTCTGATGGGACTGTGGGCCAAATTGGGCAGATTGTTATCAGCTGGGTAGGTGTCCTCTAAAGCAGTGGTCACTGACTCTGTGTTTTGGATGACGGCCATCAGCTAAAGCATCTCTGCCTCTCCTGCAGCTCCCCAGGCTCAACGCCTACAAAGAGTACTGCAGCAACCAGCTGGCAGCCAAGGCCTTGCTAGACCAGAAGAAGCAGGACCGGCGGGTGCAGGACTTCCTGCAGCGCTGCCTGGAGTCTCCATTCAGCCGAAAGCTGGATTTGTGGAGCTTTCTCGACATCCCACGCTCTCGCCTGGTCAAGTACCCTCTGCTGCTGAAGGAGATCCTCAGGCGCACTCCACCAGACCACCCTGACGCCGGCCTCCTGGAAGAAGCTGTAAGTACACACACCAGCACTCCTCCAGAAACAGCATCTTCTGTAGAGACTACCATATCATAACCACCGCTCTGTTGTGTTCAGATCACAATCATCCAAGGCGTTCTTTCTGACATCAACATGAAGAAGGGAGAGTCCGAGTGCCAGTACTACATCGAGAAGCTGGAGTATCTGGACGACAGGCAGAGAGACCCTCGCATCGAACAGTGCAAGAGCCTGTTGTGTCATGGGGAGCTGCGCAACAAGAGTGGCACGGTTAGCTAAACATTCATTCCTACACCATCCTCCAGAGAACTGGTCAAACCAGAGCTCTGCTTTCAACACTTTTCTGTTTTGGTATTGATTGCAGAAGCTGCATGTGTTCCTGTTCACTGAGATTCTGGTCCTGACCCGACCCGTCACCAGGAATGAGAGACAGTGCTTCCAAGTGTACCGGCAGCCCATCCCAGTGCAGGACCTGGTGTTGGAGGACCTGCAGGACGGGGATGTCAGGATGGGCGGCTCTTTCAGAGGAGCCTTCAGTAACTCAGAGAAAGGTACGACTGGTGCACCGACTGGACCTGACCAGACTCGGCCGGTTTTCACCTGACCAGTTCTGAATACTGAATCCGATTTCTTTTTGTTGTCCTTCTCTAATTCTATATTCCTGCTTTTCTCTGCAGCTAAGAACATTTTCCGCGTCCGCTCACAAGACCCGAGCCACTCCCAGTCTCACACGCTACAGGTCAACGACGTCTTCCACAAGCAGCAGTGGCTCAACTGCCTCCGCAGTGCCATCTCGGTCCACAGGCCCACGGACGAGCCCTCCACGCCGAGTCCACACATGAGTAACATTCACTCCAAGCGCCGCATGTCCTCCGCCTCCGCCATCATTCACCTGGAGGAGCCGGATGAGAACTGCCCACGGCAGACCTCTCAGTCCGCCCCCAGCTCGCCGTGCGGCAGCTCCACGTCCAGCTCCACAACTTCATCACTTTCCTCTCACTCCTCCTCCTCACTGGCCTCGCCGATGTCGGCACCACTCTTCTCTTCATCATCACTCAAAAGTAAAAAGGACAAGAGGTCACTGGGTTCCTTAAGGAAGAGAAAGGAGACGATGGTGTGAAGTGAACGGGAGAACGGACTCCTCAGTGGACACTGATGTGTGTTGTATAGAAACAGAACAAAGACCCGTGGGACTTTATTTATGTGTGTCTGCGTGTGTTTGTATTATTCCAGCAGTGTTCTGTGTTACTGTCCTCTTCGGCAGCTATGTACTAGTGCATCCCAAACATGCCAAGTATTGTGGAAAAAGTGCATGACTTGCTTTAAAAGGGAAGCATGGTAAAAACCAAAGCCAGAACTCACACATCGATCTGTGTGAGTCTGTGAAGAACGAGGTTGTAATCTAATCCTGTTTACTATTGATTTGATATTTAAACAATATTTTAGACCTATTTTGGGGCTAATTGACGTTTTACATTTTTCTATTTTAAAGAGTGTTGTATGTTTTTGTAGGTATTGTAAAGCTTGGTAAGGACGATGATGCACCACACAAAGCTAGAAATGAATCTGGGGACAGATTTGATGTTGATACATTCCTGAAACAACAGAACACTGTTGTTCTCACCTGCAGAGGCATTAATTTAAACCCAGAACAGATCTTAGTTTCTCACTAAGAATCATAGCAATAACAATCCAAGGTCTATTCAGATCATATGAGAAGAAATGATGAGTTTTGTTTTCAAACAAAATTTTGAACTGAGCCATGTTGGTTTTTTTATAGCTGACTTTTTCAATGAAACAAATCATTTTTCAGTGGATCATCTTGCATGGAGCTTTAGCTGTGAACGCTGCCTGCAGCTTCGCATGGAGAACAGTGGGATATGGAAAAGAGATAACGTTAAGATGAAGTGGAATTGTGACGAGAATAGAGATATGTCGGGTAAAGTTTTGTTTTGGACTGAAAAGGATCATTCACCAGCGAAGGTGAATTGTTGGATTTTGGAAGCTTAAAGGAAGTTTGAACAATGGACAAAGTACGTAGGGGAAGGTAAAGGATGGAAGGTTTTTGTAAGTGTGAAAAAGACGGTTTGGTTGTTGAGATGTAAACCAAAGAGGAAGAGGCAAAATGTTTGCCATGAGTTTTTATGTAATTAAAAGAACAATAAAGATTGGAGTAAGATTTGTAAGTGAACTTTGGATTTCATGTCATTTTTGCTCCTTCTTGCTTCACACAGTAAAACATATGATATAAGATTTCATGCTATTTTTCAAAGCATGAAATCTTTCTCTCTCTCTTATATATATATATATATATATATATATAAAAGATATATATTTGACACCCAGAACATAGTTTGCACTTTTTTTTCCTTTTTTATAAAAGTCCTGCCTGCCTCTTTTGCCAGTTTTCCATGTCTAAGCTGAATAATATTTTTTGAAATGCAATTGTGGTTGCTGAAACTTTATAATTTTAGCAACAATGCAATTCTAATTAACAGCAATAAAAACTTTCTCACCAAAGTGAGCACTCTTCATGTTTCTGCAAATATTTTAATATCTTTTCTTGGGATAACACTGAAGATCTGACACTTTCATGCAAGATGTTTTATCCATCTTGTATAACAGTGTAAAGTTGCTTTCCACTCAAAATAAACCAAGTCATTAATATCTAAACAGCTGGCAAGAAAAGTGAGAACGGCCCAATTAGCCATTTAGTCTCCCCCTGTATCATGTTAGTCGTTACCATTAAAAGGTTTCAGGTGGGAATGGGGAGCCGGTGTGTTCACTTTGGTGTTATCACGCTCACTCTCTGTCTTACTGGTCACTGGAAGTTCAACATGGCTCCTCATTGCAAAAACTCTGAAATTCTCAACGCAACAGTTGTTGCTCTAACTCAGAGTTCCTCAATTCCTCTGATCAGACATCCTGCCCTGCATGTTTTAGGTGTTATTCTTCTGCCACACACCTGACTTGAATAAGTGGTGATTATCAGGCTTCTGCAGCACTTGATGGCATGCAGAGGAGGTCATGCAGTCATTTGAATCAGATGCTCCAGAACAGAGAAACATGTAGAATATTCTGGACAGTGATCCAGAAAAACTCTGCTTTAAAGCCAGGAACAGTGGTTCATCGGGACAGGTTCTACTCTACAACCCAAAGGTCTGAGATAGATTTTGACCTTTGACATCTGAAGGCAAAGTGTGTTATCCTAGTATTAGCCTTACCCAGCGCTGGTGTTTGAAAGCCAGGTGTGCCTTTCTGTAAGCAGTTGGTCATCCTGTTCCTTCCTCTACATGTGGTTTCATTAACTGTAAAACACAAACCCTGTTCTCACAGGACTCAGTTTAAGACAGAGCAAGATTCGCTCCCTTTCAGTTCAGCATTGCACAGTAGAGTCAGAAGATGATTGTGATGAGCCGTGCTGGGTGCTAACTACAGGGTGAAACAAGTGGTGATGATGATGACGATGGCCTTCAGAAGCAAAACGAGTGTGAATCTACTAATATTCCTGTTTGGCCAGGAGATTTGTGACCAATAAAAGGTGTTCTGCTGCTGTCGCCTCAGTTCTGTAACATGCCAGATCAGCTGGCATCAAACTGACCGCTGGACATTCTGTAGACTCTCCCTGGTTTGGCGCACCTGGGTCAAACGATGGCTCACTAAAAGGCCAAAGAAGAACACCGACATGCTGAAAAGGTTGTTACTACCACCAGGGAGAGAACTAAAACATGCAGGATGTCGGCCCTCGAGGACCGACTTTGGGGAACACTGCTTTACAGAGTGCAGACATAGGAGAGGTTTTTACCATTTTACTTATGCCTAATTGAATCAGATAATTTATTTTAATTGTTACTGAACGTAAACTACTGCAGTAGATTATGTTCCACGGACCGCCGTGGTCTGACTTGCAGGTTAACGTGGTAGATGATGCAGCAGTTTTATGGATATCAGAGGAGTTTATAGCTGATTCTTAAAAATCACATCTAGCTGTTCCGTCACCTTGTTACTCTTCATGACCCGTACAGGAGCTTTAGTTTTTGTCAAACTTTATTTGTGGATTTTACTATTCACAGATTTGTCTGTAACTCTACATTATTGTAACTTATTGGACAGAGTCTGCAGAGCAACCAATCCAGGAGCACCATTCTTTCCTCGTCACTGATTGGCTGTATCCCCAGGGCCAATAAGAATGTGTTAGCTTCTGCCACAGTCCTCAAATGGTTTCCACTGTGCATATTAATGCACATTATGATATATCTGGTGTTGGAACTATTTAAACTGGCATTCATAAGCACATTCACCACAGAGTGTTTTTGTTACAAGGAATCTTTGTTAACTGCACTTTTATCTGTGCAGCTGATTGTTTTATTAGTGTTCTAATGACGTTGCAACTGTTATCTTGCGATCTGTTAGTGGTTGAAATTGAAAGTTCATTTCAAAGAAAGGCCGGGAAATATTCCAGAGCTGTTAACCAGCCAGAGAAGCTCTTAATCTAACATTTTAATGTCCCAATAAAAAATAAGAGTTTTTACATTTGTTCTTCATCCAAATCCAAATCTGATGTTGCTTTAAAATGGTCGTCCCAGTTTTTTATTACAGGCTAGATGCTTTTATAGAAAAATATGCCACTTCTTTCATCAATAAAACAGTAGCATCAGGATTGGTCTCCACCTGGACTCTCAGCAGCCCATCTGTGCAGCTGAAAGAGCTGTGGCTCAGACCAGTGACAGATTCCCGGCAGCTGAACCTGCTGTCAGAAATTCATCGCAATATGTCCTCTGACACTCTGAAATTACTCCCCAAACACACCCTGACAAGCTGGAAACTGTTCTGTTTGCACCATGAGCGATCACACTAAGCTGGAAGCAGAAACCTCCCGGACTGGTCTGACTCAGTCACTGGTTTCTCACTGCAACACGGAGGAGGTGACACCTTTCGCCGGATGTACTTGATTGTTGAAACAGCGAGCTGGACGGGAATATTTCACCACGAGGGTCAAGTCAACATTTCGCTCAGTTTTCAGCTTGAATGGACTCCTGTGTTTTAGAGGGTTGTCTTAAAAGGAGCCATCTTTTTTGGTTTCCAGAGACAAACGTTTGGAATGTGTTATGTAATCGGAGCTACTTGAAATGACAAGCAGAAAAATAACTATACACTCATCGTACCACAGGACGTGATTTGGTTTCTCCACAAACAGCGAAGCTGGAGTTACTTCTACCCCAAACACAGCAACTTTACATTGATTAATGGAAACAAGCAGCTATAAAAGTTAACATATACATTCACAAGTAAAACAGAAAACCAGTCCTAAAGACAATATTGTAAAAATTGTTAATTACCAGAAAATGTTTAATTTGCCCATTTGAAAGTATAGAAAGACGACAGCAACAATTCATAACAAATGTCTTCTTGAGGGACTTTACCAAAACCAAACAGCCACTTCAGTTCAATCACACATACCTTCAATGATCCCAGCTGCCAAACATTTCATTGCTTTTTAACTTTAACTTTTTAACTATTTAAATTAGTTAAAAAGTTTCAATCTCAGCTGATTTCATTAAGTCATTGACTTGCAACATTCACTCCTCCTGGACAAAGAGACACATTATCTCTCATGCTGTGTCATTGACTTTACAGCAATCCCTCATAACAAGCATGCATGGCGACAGCGGGAAGGAAAAACTCCCCCGCTCTAACAGTAGCACTGGACATTTCCCATATTCTCAAATCCAAACTTTGACACGTATGACAAACAGGAGTCTGCTACTAACAACTGGAGGTTTGAGAAGACAGAGTAAAATGCACAAGAAAACATAAAGTTAGCAGTTGAAATAACAGCAAATAATGCAAGTTGGAGAGTAGTAGAAGAAGAAAGTGAGGATAAATGTTTAGTTTGTCCACCAGGAGCCTTTAGCAGCAGAACTACAGGTTAACCCAGGCATTTAATCTGTTTTCTTTTTTATAATTAAGGAAACTGATTGCTGCAGTGGATAGAGTGAGAATATTCAGTTAATGTGTTAGCTTCACTTGACCTTGACTCCCCATAACAATATAATACATTCCATTAAATTACCAGGAAGTGTTGTTTTACCCGTTGAGGAAGGAGAGGAAGAGAGTGTTCCTGCCTTGTCACAGATCTTTTATTGGCTGGTTTACTGAAGGTCAGGCTAAACCCCAGTACATCTATGGACCTGTCTGTCCACAAAAAGCTTCACCTGCAACCAGTTTGTAACAAATTGATCTGACACTTTCAAAGAAGAAAGTGTTGTGTGGACTGCAGGCAGCAGCAGCAGGTTTAAGGGTTCAGAGCGCTGCCCGGTGTGTTCTGGTGGATCCTGTGGGTGAAGAATAATTTATTCCTGCTTTATGCATGATAAAAAGATTAAGACATCTTGCACACACTTGCTCCACGTGGAACAATTGTATATTACTCCACAAATTGCTCACAACAGTGAAGACCTCTTAATCCTTCAGGGTCATTTAGACACCATGAGTTTTTGACTCAGTGCGCGATCTGGCAGGGTGCTTTGACCCTGTGTGCGCTTTGAGTTTATTTTATTTTATTTTTTTTCTGGTTTCAGTAATTGACAGTTTGACAGGACACACATACATACACACACACACACTGCTTCCCTGCTGTCCGACCATGACATCATACGCGTTAAGAGGGTTGAAGGACACTTCTACAGGTACGGAAAGAGTATTTTCAATATTCTCTTTACATTTGGTTCACCATAGAAAGAAACAGCTGTAAAAAGCACAACATAGTGCCTTTTTTAAATCCATGTAGCTCATGGGGTGAGAGGCAGGGTACAGTCCATCACAGACAAACGGTGCATACACACACCTAAGGCTAATTTAGAAAGATCCATGGACAGTCATGTTTTTGGACTGTGGGAGGAAGCCAGAGTACCCAGAGAGAACCTGCACATGTACAGGGAGAACATGCAGACAGACCACAATCTGGGATTTGAACTAAAGGCTTTCCCGCTGCTAAGTATCGTCCTGCTTCCATTTTAAAATCTGGACTGAATAATTCTTTTGAGGTAGTGGACATTTTGAAACATGGTGTTATACTTTCTATGCAGGTTGGCTTATGTTGGGGAATGGGCCTGTAGCTGGTATGGAGCGGTGAAAGGTCAGGGTTGCCCTCATGCGTGAACTGGAGCTGGTTGTGGATCAGGACTTGACATCAGGACCGGGCCTGACAGCCAAAGAAGTGCCTGAGGAAGGCTAAGTCAAGACCACAGGTCACAGGGGTTCATGCCCCCCTCCATCAAAATGTGGACTCCATGTTTATGTCAAAACACTTTCTGTTCTGCTCAACCTGCCAGAGCAGGAGCTTCTTCACTCATCACTCACACCATGCTAAAGGAGCTGTCGGCTCAGTGTGCTTTCCCAATGACAAATATCACCACGTGTCTTGGGTTTCATTCTGCTTCAGGTCCTTATTTGGCATAGCCTGGATGTCACCTTCCTATGTGATTATGCTCAATTGTCATCTCTTCATAGCTTCCTTCATGATGAAGGAATCTATGATGAGATTACATCAACATGGCCCGGCATTAATGATTGAGTCAAATCAGATCCAATCATTTCAAACTGCATCAGAGTCAACGTCTCCAGGAAACAACAGTTTCTCAACAGCCGAGGGTCCAGACCCTCTGAACGAAGCAAAGTGCAGAACAAGGCTCTGGTTTTTATCAAGCTGCACTTGATAGAGTGAGTAAGAAAATGTTTTTGGTACCAATTTATGGCTCATAAAAATATTAACTTATTTTAAAATAATGACTGAAAAATTTCATAAAACAAAAGCAGAACTTCATGTTTGTTCAAGTGTCCAGAAAAACGTTTTGACATTTTCTCACATTAATAAAAAAAAAACTTCACACATTTTACTGTTTCTGTTTGTGCTTCACTGAGACAAGGCAGCGCATAGTGGTGAATTTGAGGGAAAATTATGCATAGCAATATGCACTTTTGTGAAAAAGTAAGTGTGTGAGCCCCTAAACAACAATTGAATTGCATCGGAGTTCACTTCAACCAAATGGAGACCTGTGGGCTTTCAGGCAGACCAGGGTTCACGTTTTTGGTCTGCATCAGACCAAACTAACCAGACTTTCTAGGCAGATGAACTGGAGTTGGATTAAAACCAACTAAACACCCTTAGTGTTTGTCTAAACTGGTAATCCAAACAAAGACTCATCTTAAAAAACCAGGCGAACTATGATAACTCTGGACAAAAGAAGAAAAGGTTCAAGGTAGTGTTTCTCTGCCGGAGGAGCTACAAGTGCTAAACTTGTGCAACCCAAAGCCTCTTTTACCAATCTAATCACTGCAGTTGTATTGTCACTAATAAAGTTGATCGTAATCAGATGGTCCGAGTCATGCTATCAGGTCACAGCTGGGGGTTTACGTAGAGGATGTGCTGACTTTTATTACACAGCGTCACTGGCAGATTGTAACATGGTCATTCAACTTTGGCTGCTGAAAAAAAAAAGACCTGCATAAGAACATAGACTCTAAATGCAAGAAAGAAAATTGCCTCTGAATTCTTTTGTTTACCATCACAGGCCACAATTATCCACAGAGGCTTTGCTTTTACAGCAGAATCCCTGGAGAACTTTGTGCTGCAAACTTCACAATGCAAACTATAAAACCGATCTCAGTCGGGGGCTAACAAACTGACCTTTGTGCAAATAGAAACAACCAGTTCTCCAGTTGAAAGTAAATGTGGAACACATGTTTACAGGTGATAAACAGTATTCACTCCTGCTGGGACACAGGAAGGCTGAAGCTTAGTTGTTCATTTCCTCATAAGGAGGCCCAAAGCTTTGGATACCTGTTCCACTTGGATGTCAGTAATGCCTAACTTTCCCTTAGCTTTTCATGTTGCGAGCCTGAAGAAGGACGTAATCGCTTTTCATTTGCTGATGCTGGCAATAACTGAAGTTATGTTTTAAGTGTCGTTAAAGTGCTTTGGGTCCTTGTTACCGCTGCAGACTTCCATTTTATATGGACTTTTAATGGTGGATCAAGACAGATTATTGCATCACTGACGCAAAAGGGATTTCATATGTGGTTCAATATTTTTTGCAAATAAAAATCTGAAAATTGTGTTATGTCAATATTTGGTAGAGCCATGTTTCACTGCCGTTGTGAAACCAGGGCACAATTTCACTGTTAAACATTGCAGCCATATTCAGTTTATATTCAGACTGGTGAAAAGTTTTCTATCTAAGGAAACCCAGCAGATTGCATCGAGTTATTGGCTGTTTCCCTTACAAATGTGCGAAAATATTTCTCTATATTCTGCAAATGTTGAAAAACCAAAATTTCACAATTATGATGTTCACATGAAATAAGAAATTAAATCAAAATGACATGATTAAGCTTGTTTACATGATAAGACGTGGCAGTGATGGATGTACATGAGATATATTCATAATTCAGTTATGATGCATGATCCACCATCTATCAGCCAATCAGAGGAGACGTCAGTGTCTTATTCAGGTGTTGGAGTGACAAGCCCCGCCCACTTGGCAGAGGCTAAATGTGCTGTGCTTTGGGGAAATCATAGATTTTACAGAAGAGTTATGAATTCAACACGTTGGAATGACACGACATTTTATGAACTGTGCTGCTTGGAGAGCTCTGCTGGAGCCGCCTGAACATTGAAAAAAAAAAAAAACAATAAAAAAAACATCTTCCTCCTACCACTTCCTGTCGTCGTCTTCTTTGTTGTTTCTGCCAGTAGTTTTATCCAGCTGTTGCTCATGTGACTCGTATGAAAGTGTTTCTATTGCAGCTTTGAGAAATAAATGTATTTATTTTATAAAATATGACTGCTTATCCAGGTGTGCATGTAGTTTGTGTTAACATATGTAAATGTGCATATAGTTATGTCTTCGCTTCTTTTTTATCTGTATGTCATATTTTTAGGTTTTCACCAGAGAAACAATTTGACAGCACAATGAAAGTAAAGGAGCTGAACTGAACTGAATGAAATATGATCAAGCCAAATTAAATTGAATTGGACTAAACTGAATTGAATTGAACTGAGTTTCTCCTCTTTCTCGTATCTCAGAACAATTCCAACGATCCAGGATGGGATTATATGGAGATGAACACTCATATTGATAAGGATTGATAGGATCAGATGGAATCAGTGCTGGTTCTTGTAGGAATGGTGCCCACCTCCTGCTTCCCCACAACCAATTAAAATTAAACCAATTATCAGAATTTTGTCCTGCAGAAAGCAAGTAACCTAATCTCCCTCAGCAGCAAAATGGAAATGACTCCACTGCAAATGCATACAAGTAACTTCTTATTTGTTAATGCAAAACTGATAGATGCCACCCTGGGCAAGTGCCCATGTAAACCATATCAAAACCCGCCACTGACTGGACTGAATGCTTGATCGGATGTAAACAACATATTTTGTGCTTTGAGCTAACGTGTATTTTGAATTGGCTCTATGTAACTAAACTGAACTGAATTTCCTATAGCTTTGACACAAGTTGCCCCTCATAGAAGCACTTAGCAACCAATTAGAGGTTTCAGTTTAGAGATGCTGGACTCTACATAAACATCAGGCTCACCTATTAGACGATTGAGCTCTACAGAAGCATGATTACATGTTCATACGTCAGCATGTTCTCTGTTGAGGTAACTGATGTCTCAGGAAACTGATATTTGAAGAGGAGTTTGTGCATGTTTTCAGTAACAGTAACACGTTTTTATTGATGACATCAGGGTCAAAATATTGTTTTGGTAAGAAGCACTTATTTAATCAAATCAGTGTTTACACTACCGCTAGGTTTAATAAGCTTCCCACACGCTGTGTGTTTTAGGGTTTTCATATGATTTTCATCCAAATCCTCAATCACTCAATTTATTTATCATAAGATTAGCATTTAGACCTCGGGGTTTTAGGTGATGTAACATTTGGCTTGCAGATTCAGCCAACTACACACCAACTTTAAATCATTCAAAATAGAACAAAGGAGATTTTCTATGGGAAAAAGAAAAGTTATGAAACTAATTAATCAAATTAAAAGTTAAAAGAACCTTTAATCCGTACAAACCTAAATACCAGAAATCTTATGTCTTGAATATGACATTTTACATTTGTTGAGAATCTGTATCTTAGACCCGTGCTCTATGTCTGAGTGGGGGTGCTGACATAAACTTAAAGATGGTGGATCTTAGGGTTTTTCCCAAGACCACACAGACGCATTTTCGAGGAGGAAATCCGTGAGAGTGACTGTTGCTTCAAGCTCTGTGCTCCTTCATAAAACCAGAAGATGATTATGGTAATTACAGGAGAGTTTAGGACTGATCCCCTCTGCATGTTTGTCAAAACATGCATGCTGCTGCTGGAAGGTCATGGAAGGGAGATTCAAGCCAGAAGGTGATCCATGTCAGCTGGAATCCTGCCCTGGATGTCATAGGTCACTTTTGTAACACAGACAACAGCAGGTTCTACCTCCTAAAAATATTGGTGTCAGCTAATGATTAAACCGTTTGGAGATATGATTGTGCAGAATACCGTGAACTAGACAGCAGCAAGGCTTCTTGCTACGTCAACATCAAGTTTGGCTGCTGTCCTTTTGCCAAAGACAGAAAATCAAAGTCTGGTGACAGCTTAGGGATTATCAACATGCAATGCACCAATAAAACACAGATCCATGTCGTTAGCCAAGTTTTTATCCAGAAACAGTCAGAAGCCAAAAAGGTTCACTGGATGTCGTGCCACCAGCTTATAAAATGAGACTCTGAGAGACAAAGGACTGCACCGTAATTAGCACTTTAGTTCTGGTTGGCCAACATCTTCCTGCATGCTCTGTGCATGTTCTGTGCATGAGTGAGTTTTTTCCAGGTACTCTGACTTCCTCCTGCAGTCTAATGTTGTGAATGCTAGGTTAACAGGGTGACTGAAGGATGGAGTACCTACAGTTACTGTAGCACTACTTCAGTATATTTTTACTCAGTAGAAGTCATCCAGAACGTTACTCAACTAAGGGTAAAAAAGTATTCTTTAACAATGGTTCTTAAGAGCTGATTACTTGAGTAATTTTAATTTTAATTTATTTACTGGGCACGTTAACATTTCCATAAAAGCTTGTGAATTAACCAAAAGGCTGTTTTCATCTGTCGTCCCTGATAAACAGAGGCTACACAAACAAGCAGGATTGCTTAATCTGATTCATTTCATGAATGAATGTAATAATACAGACAATATGAAAGTATGTGCAGGTTCTGGTACTGAAAATAATCAAATAAAAATGAGTACAAGAAAATATTATTACAAAATAAATTCAAGCAGAAGAAAACCATTTCAAATTTCAGTGACAGTATAAATGTATACAGGTTAGAATAGAGCAGAGAGACAATATCTGTTTACTGTTTTTTCATGTGACCTCCAAACAGCCTCATAAACAGTTATGAGGCTCAACAGACAAAGTAATGTTAGAACATACATGTTAGAACTTACATATCAGCAGTATTAAAAATTTGTTCATCTTTAAGTAAAGTATCGATGTGACTGACCAGAAATAGTAATTACTTCAAACCAATATTACTCAAGTAGAAGTAGAATGTAGAGGAGTGTTTTATGTTTTATGTCTTTTTATGTTTTACATATTTTTTTATGCAGCATCATGAATACGTCAGTGCAGATCATGCAGTTCTTTCACAATCTCCAAAGCAGCTATGTTTGCTCAGTTGATTGTCAGCAGGATGTAGTTCATGTTTATTCTCAAAGGGAGATAAACAGAGAAAAACTAAATTGATCTGTGTTTCAAATAAGAAAAAATTAAAAACATCAGAATAAAAAATGTAAAAAAAAAAAAAAATTGTTTGCCCTTTTGTTCACTTTCTGCAGATGCATTCTCATTTTTCTTGCAAAAAATATGACAGTAAAAAAAATTGAATACATTTTAATTTCAGTTGAATTTAGCAACAGGGAGTTGCTGTGAATGTGAATGTTTGTGAACTGAACCGTGTGCATGTATGTGAAGATATTCCACAAAGGTTCCACATGGCGTCCGTCATAAAGCCAGCCATGGAGGTCTACCCCCCTCCATCCCATTCCCACTCCTCAGTCGGTCATAACAGAATGCTTGTTAGCCTGGACAGTGGAGCAGCAGAAGGAAACCAGCAGAACAATGTTGTTCTATTTGCTCTCCACCCAGACTTCATCTGCATACACTGGCCTTCTCTGTGCAGTCAGATATTAGGACGTTTACATTTTAAAGTCAGATTCTAAGAACTGAATAATTAATATCTGGATACAAGCTCTACATTGTAA
Source organism: Poecilia latipinna (assembly GCF_001443285.1). Classification (NCBI taxonomy): domain Eukaryota; kingdom Metazoa; phylum Chordata; class Actinopteri; order Cyprinodontiformes; family Poeciliidae; genus Poecilia; species Poecilia latipinna. Next base: position 97,606 of record NW_015114100.1, read on the forward strand.
ACATTGTAAGGCTTTTTGATGCAAAATATTTTTTTTTACCCAGACCAGCCATTTCAAATAGAGATGTCATGACTAAGACGTTCTTGTCTTTAATGCAAATTTGGACATGCAGCATTTAAAAAACAAGCACCACTTTTCTGCTCATTTATAAAGTATTCCCATTAATAATTACATTAAACACATTTTTTTAATTGAAAATCCTTTTCTCCTTTTGAAAACCATGCACTAACATGATACATGTTTACTGTTTCAGGTTTATGGGTCAATTGATGTTGACCATAATAATCCACTGACAACATGAAAGCCTCGCTGTTGTTTTTCTCCACATCAGCCTGTGTCCTGCAGTCTGTTGACACCCTGTGTATGTGTGTGTGTGTGTGTGTGCGTGTGTGTCTTAGCACTTGTCACCTTAAACTACATTGAGAGGACCAACTTCTCCTTATGGGGCCCGAAGGTCAGGACCTAAAGGAGTGTTGTTTTAGGGCTCGGGGTTAGGATTGAATTGATTTTACGTTACATTTAGAAAACCATATTTATGCATTATCTCATGGTGTTTTGGTTAATGACTTGCTTGTAATATACCAACTGGTGTCGCTAATATTAGAGGTCGGTAAGCAGCTAGTAAAACAATCAATGTGGTTTAAAATCATAGAATGTAAAAAGATCATTCCCTCTTCAGACAAATTAATTTATGATTGAATGAAAATTAGTCAGACTTAGCTTGACTGTTTTACATATCTTGTTGACATGAGACATGCTTTACAACAATAATTAAAGATATTGATACTGGTGTGCCCTGCGACAGACTGGTGAGCTGTCCAGGGTGACCCTGCCTCTCACCCGGAACGTTAGTTGGAGATGGGCACCAGCAACCCTCCCAAGCCTTCTAGAGACAAGAGTGTAAGAAAATAGACCCTTGTCTATTTTCCCTTGTCAAGCTCACCTGCAGCGGCTCTATTTCCCTCCTGTACTACCAGATCGATAGTCCTCAACTTAAGCTGCATCATATGAACTTCTTCATGTGGTTCCCATGATGAGGGGATATGAGTTTGAAAACATTTCTCTGTCGTGCCTGCTGCTAGCATGTGCTTGTTCTAAATGAAAATTAGCACTTTCTTCTTTGATTTCCAATTTGGCTTCCAGTGATTCACTTCCTGCTAAAGAGCCCCGTGGCAGTTGAAGAAAAATCCACAGAAATTTGAAATCGAGCAGAAATGGCTTCGAGGTATGAGCCAGAAGATTTTCAATGACATAACTAAAACCTGCTGGATGGACCTGGGCTTTTTTGGAACATCAGTTAGTCGACAATGTAATCGTATCATGTCTTAAAAATCAACTGAAGAAGCACCAGAAAAAGAGAGGAAGTTTTATTGCAAGGTTTTTTTCTTGTGTTGGTAAAACCTTGACATGCAATTTCATTAAATGAGGGCCATTAGTGTCCGGATCCCGGTTTTTGCTCTGAGTTTTCTTGTTAATTTCCTACTTTGGTGTTAATTGTTCTCTTTATTGCTTCAGCTATTTTTGTTTTCATGATTATTTAAGTTCACCTGTATTTCTTTGTTTTTGTGGGATCCTCTGGCTCAGAGACGTTGTCGTCTCTGAGCCAGTTCAAGTTGTACTCCCACACATGTTGTGCTCAAAGTCCTTGTTTTCATTAAAGACGCCTCTCTGGGCCGCCGCTGATCCCAGCCCCAGGAAGCCTCCACATGCCGCATCTGATTCTGGGAAGCTCTCTTCTAGTCCCAGAGCTCCCAGCCGGCGCATCATTCCTCCATACTGTCACAATAATGTGTTTAGGTACCGATACATGGCACTGTTTGATTTTATGTGAATAGGTACTTGGTAGTGCTGACAGAATTTTGTTGGTACTTATAAAAGTATGGAATTCGGTACCCATCCCTTTGAAAGGAACAATTTAGTTATAGTTTGAAGCA
>NW_015114100.1:103794-165849 GCF_001443285.1 Poecilia latipinna
TAACATTGATGCTAATTTTTAGCATCAAACCCTGGGTTCTAGCCGATGGGCCCCGTTTAAATTTCTTCAGAAATGTTCTAGTTCCATTTACTCTTCCTAATTTAATTTTCCTACTATGACTTTCAAACTGCAAAATCAAAGTTGTCTGACTGGCCTGAGACAAGCAGGACGTGCATACTGAATTCAAAACAGTATCTTTATAATCTTTATAAACAGGTTAAAATCCTGTTAGCTTTGGGGTTCCTAAGCCTAATGATAAAAACCTACATTATTAGGTTTTCTTGAACTTTTTTTTAACCTTTGTCTGTTGTTGTCATATTTAGGATGGGCTAAACGTAAGCAGGACATAGGTATGAATGTGGTGGAGAAAAAAAACAGGAAGTTACAGACAGAACAACCTGTTTGATAGGTGATAGTTGAAAAGTTTTCAAGTGATACTGAATGTTGTAGGTCCAGAAACACAACTTCTATCACACATCCTCTCTCCGTATTGGTTGTTTCCATAAAACAGTAAAATGCTGTTTCAGTTGAACTATTTCTTAACCTAAACTCCACCGGAAGTGCGAAATTACTAACAGTAACTTCTAATAATGACACAAGGAATCCAAACACTGATACCTCTGCAGATTATGATTGAATTTGTCTTTGCTGAAGCTAAAGCTGGCTGAGACATACTGATACTCTCAAGGTCCAAATATACAATATTTTCAGATGCATATTTTTTTTCATTCTAAAGTCTGTTTTGGATATGTTTTCTTCAGGTAAACATTGAAAGTTCTTTTTGGAGCATGGGAAAAACACTAGCAGCCTCCTGCATGCCTGAAATACATATCAATCTTTAAAGTCAGACTGCTGCTTCTGCTGCAGAGAGACTTGGCTCTTCTTTAACCAACCCTCTCACATGAAACTGTCTTTCTGTCTGATGGAATTTAGGTATATAGGGCATTGGGACGTCTGAGATAGGATAATTAAAGAGGTATTTCACCCTCTTCTTTCACATTATTCAGCATAGCAAAGGGTGCTTAAACTTTAGCTTCGAAACATATTCCCACAATCACAACCTGCAATTTTTAAAGCAAGATCAGAAACCACAAAAAGTGGGTATAAAGAACGTCTCAGACTGACAGCATTTTTACTTTAACTTTGCTTTAATACCACTAATCAGATCTTTCAATGCATTTTAGGTTCTTAATGGTGATTTATAAACAGAAGTATTTTCTCTCAGTGGAGAACTTTTGACCTGGGTGATTTATTTCATTTTCCTGGTTTTAGTCAGAACTCCAGCAGCAGTGTTCTGGATCAGCTGCAGCTGGAGGGTTGATTTTTTTTAAGTCGACTAAAGGTAAACACATGGATGAGTTTCTCTAGATCTCGTTGAGACATTAGTCCTCTAATCCTGGGAATGTCCTTGAGGCGATAGAAGGCCGAGTTTGTAACTATTTTTATGTGACTCTGAAGGTTCAGGTCAGAGTCCATCACCACATCTAGAGTTTTGGTGTTCTCAACAACACCACTGCCACAAAAGACAACTAAAGGCTTAAACATGTCTTATAAGATCATTGCCATTCCCCTTCTGCAGATGTGTGCTATCCTCCTGCGGAGACCTCCTCAGGGGATGGACGACATTACTCACACCTGGATTAGTCAGGCCTTTACTCCTCAGCTCTTATAACAGACTTGAAAACATCTTTATGTAAGAAAAAAAACAATCCACCTCACAGGAGGAGATTCATGCCAACAAACACACCTCTTGCCTGCAGGGCTCAGGAGAAACAAAACCAGACACACTGATCCTACCGGTGACACAGACATGGAACGCACGCAACAATTCACCAAGAAAATACTTATGTAACTTTTAAAACAAACAATAACACATGCACTGAATAAAATGCTCAGACAAAAGGAGAGGTATCAGCTTTCTCAAAGGCTCTCACACAATGTGACGACAGTGACATGATGCATGTCCCTCGAGTCGCTCACTACACAGTCAGACTTCTGTTGTTAGAAAAAAAAATGACTTAGTCAGAGTTCTTATTTGGCCAAGTCTGGATATTTTATCTTGGTTTGTGTCATCATCTGTATACTTCCTCTGCAGCACATCATTACCAGCCTTTTCATTGTTTTTCAAAGCTGGCAGTTACATTTAAAAATCTCTGTAGACATGTGTCCCTTAAAAGCAGGAAATTAGTCCCACATAGAGATAATAACTGGTCATTATAATTTCCAGTGCTTAGAGTACTACTCTAGTAGGAAGAACACAGATCTCAAGCAAATGTCTCTGTATCAGTGCACAGAATGCAAATGTTTACCAAACACTTAAGATTGAAATAGATTTTGGTAGCATCAGTCAGCTCAGTGTAAATGAGTACACAGTATTCTCTCAATTTTGGGCTCTCAGACGAAAATAGAGTAATTTTCTGCTCACTGATGTTATTACCACAATATTATCACTGAACAATTCAATTAGCTTATAAAACCACACAAACTTATCGAGGTTGGGTTTAGATTATCCAACATTCATTGTTTACAGACTTCTGTGAACCATATCAATTTTTACTTTTAGGTCTGAGCTTAGCCCACTTTTAGTCTTGGAAGTTTCACCCTGTTTTATCATCGATGTATACAGCCATAAAATGACAAACACTAAAAAGTATCACTGATTCATGTCAACATGAGGGCTTCTTTGTGGCTTGAGTGTTGAAATCCAGTCTATTGTTCATATGGATATTGCAGTTGGAAAACTGTCCCATTCATTTTTCAGGTGATCATAGTAGAGAACCAATTTGACAGTTGTGTTGCAAGATAAAGATGGATGTTTTGTTGCCAAGTTTACTTTTAATGGAACAGAGTATAGGTGACTTTAAGGGACCATCTTGGTTATCTTTGCATAAAGTAATCTATAGAAAAACAAGTTATGTTGCCGACATGCTGAATGGGTTGGTGTTAGGAGCATCAGTGAGTGCACGCTGTACTTGCTCCAGGAAATGTTTGTTTTTTTGCTGCATGAGCTGATTACACAGGGTTCCATTTGACTGCTGACTGAGATGATAAATTTTGATGATTAATTGATCAAATCAAAGCCTGATGGGATGCTGATGAGGCAGACAGCTGACCGATGTCAGGTAGAATGTAGTGTGCTCGGAGAAAAACCCTGACTGGACACTGATACAATATTCACCAAAGTTTGTACTTTGAATTGGATTTTTGCTGTTGTTTTCTTGGTAAATTATCTAATCATTAAACATGTGGAAACATTTGTTTAAAGTCCAAAAAACCCTTTTCTTTCATGATCTTGGTTGTGTGTGAAGTGTTTGTGAACTTAACCACCTAAACTGTTTTTATCTGTTGGTCTTTGAAGTCGGTGGAAAGCCACTTTTTCTGTCACATTAATTCTTCTGTGATGGGTTTCAACAAATCTCCTTTGTCCACCAACAGACTCACCAAATACTCATCCTTTCTGAAGAGATAAACCTGAGGGTGAAATAAGTGCCAGGAGGAAGAAAAAAAAAGCCAGAGATTAGCTTGAGAGGAAGTCAAGCATCCTGAGGTTAACCAGATGGATGCATATTGAGAAAAAATGTAGCTGGCGGGAAAAATAGATGCTCAGTAAACATACGTTTAGCTTGAAAGAGTCTGGGATTTGCTTACTGACTACTTGACGTCAGAATGTAAACACTGTGAAGCCTTTTTCTAAAACTTACCCAGGTAATCAGGTAAAAAAAATAAATAAATACAGGAAATTAACAGTAAATGCTTTTTTAAATAATTACAGGTAATGACTGCCATTGGGCATGACTTCATCTAATGAGCTTGTACTGAACAACAGTACTGGAAGTTTATGAGTTTACCCCCATGGTGCACGTAATGACATGACTTCATGCTGCTGTGCAGGTAGACAGGAGGTCATTGTTGTTAGACCAATGGGACATTTTCCTGAGATTATTTTCATCTGTGTTTCAGCTTCATAACTGCCAAGTAAGCCATATCTGTTCCACGTCGTGTTAATAACGCAGTTCCAAACAACATTTTACTGAACTGAGGCGATGGAAGTTATTCAGCTACTTGTTTGAGTAACGCAGGGAGTTTATGCCTGTAAACACAGCAGGGAAGCAGTGGAAGCTGCTCTCCTAAACTTCCATGGACTAAACAGTGAAGTTCTGCTCTTTTTGGCTCCAGTGGCCTTCATTTGAGAGCAGTCAGACAGAAAGGTGGGTAGTGAGAGAGGGGGCAAAGGTCATCAGGCCGGGGACTCCAACCTGCAACTGCAACTTTGAGGACTGAGGCCTCTATACATGGGTTGTACTTTACAACAGCACCACTTTCCATATGACCACCAGCAGACTCACCACATGATGGTGAGTGTTTATAAATATAAAATTATAAAATTATATATATTTTGGGATCTATAAACCCATACATGTTTAATATATTACTACATATGGAAAGGAACAATTATGTTCATTTATGGAAACAATTATGTTCATTTGTGTGTTTTGCCATTGCAAAACACACAAATGATTGTTTGATATTTCATGAATATGTAATATATTGTATAATACATGTATCATCAGCATATAATTCAGTGTATTTACAACATATAATATTTTTAAAAATATTATATTAGTATATATTATAATATATTTACAGTAATAATTTGGTAAATATATTTTCCCTTCATAAGTTTACATATGTATAGTATGCTGTAACATATAAAGTACATGTAAACATATATAGTGAACTGGTTGGTAGTGACTGCAATTCATTTTGAATAGTTATCAGTATATACACAGGACAATATACTGGACAATATAAATACTTAATCTCATATATGGGAATGTATTGCTTAATGTTAAAATAAGATTTTCCTGCAATATATTTTTGTTTAGTAAATTGAATCTGTCTGTAAGTAGTAGAAATGGGCTTCACTCCTCATACTGACCACTCAGAGCATACCTCTACAGCCATGGTCACCATTTTACACTCACATCTGTGTGCAGATTGTCAGGCAACTTACTGCCTCATCCAAGAGCACAATATGTGGCAGGGGGAGGATGGAGTCAAACCCACAACTTTCTGATCCCAAGTTGACTATTTTACTGACTGATCCACAGACCACACCTCGAATTCAAAGACATATTTCTCATTCTTAATACACTTTTCACATTTTGTCATGTTTCATCCTCAAATTTCAGTGTGTTCTATTTGTATTTTATCAGATAGATATCATATGAAAGCATTTCATTCTGAAGGTCAATGACTCAGCACGTCTCAGGTTTCTCATGTATCTGAGAAATGCTGCATAAATTCGTATGTGTAAAACTGGTGCTGCCTCAATTACAACTGCGAATCCTTTTAGTAAAGACTCGGATTTTTTAAAAATGTTTTAATTTATGTTTTGCACAAATACCCAATCTTCTTTTTAACTGGAATTTGACTGGGCCATTTAACACATAAATAGGCTTTAATTTAAACTAATACATATGAAGGTCAATTAATTTATAAAACATGAGGTGGAGTTCTCCTTTTTTAAATTAATTGGTTCCTTTAAAGTGTTTGGGTTTTGTTAGAGTTTATAAATTCTTTTTTTCACCTTGCTGGGTTTTTTATTATAATAAAATATAATATAATGCTTCTCTGGCTACTTGCTGTAAACTAGTGGAGGATTTAACTATGAATCAATATGTCAGTTAATCATTTTGCGTTTGTAAGCAATTTCTGCCCTTTTATTAAAATGTTTGCAGCTGTATTTTAATTCTTCATAGCTGGTGAGATATAGTATCAGGTAAAGATTAGGATTCAATAGACCAAAAGACAAATAACTCTGGAATGCCATGAGCAACCTTACTGGTTTACTTATTAGCAGTGTTAGCATGTACATTCTTGAAACATGAGCCAGCATCACCACCTGAGACCAACAGACCTACTCTGCATGTTGTATTGTTCACTTGTTGGACTGTATGTTCTTCCCCCCCCCCCCAAGAGAAGCTGCTGGTCTAACTTTTCGTGCCACCTTTATGTGTGCGCTGTCCTTTGTCACGACTTAACTACTAGCAGTGAGGCACCGACAGCCTGCTGCAGCTGATCTGCAGTCCCTGCAGCAGTAGGTCTGAAAGTCTATCCTCAGCTCTGATATGACCGCCGTGAGAAAGGCGACGGGAAAACTCCCCTTCCTACTCGAGCTTTATCGTCTCCAGTGGGAACTGACGCTGGCTCAGCCCTGCAGCGGTGGCAGACGTATCTGTAGGACTAAAGAGGGAGAATGGAGCTCTATTGTTAAACTGATACGAAGTGTTTGCCTATACGTTGTCAAGGTGAGGTGCATTGTGTCACTGGACAAGTTGTGACAGTGTTTGACTTGGCTGTGGCAAAGCTTCCAGAGATACACTGCCTGCTACACAACATTATCACCTCAGACTGCTCTGCAACAATCACCTGGTATCTTTTTGCACAACATGACCCCAATGCCTTGTTTGTCTGAACCGCTTTGCCTCACATATCACAGAATGAATCTCTCAGTAAAACACCGGCTGTTTCCAAAACCCTTCATATCAACAGCCATTTCTATAGCAACCCAGTACAACCAAAATGAGAAGGTTTCCTGCTGTAAGATGTCTTACAGGGTTCAAGTGAAGTGTAATTGTAGGTTTCAAACAACACTATATGGTTCAAATCCGCAGTGTTCACCAGCTCAGGTCAACACCGTTCATATTGGTTTACTCTGTTGTTGTTCTTCTACATCACTGTGAAAAAGTATTTGCATCGTAATAAGTTTCACATCATCAAACGCATCAGACACATTGGAGGATTTTGGAGCATCGACAGCCTTGTTAAGTTCATGTTAAGGCATCTCAGTGGGGTCGTGACTAGTCCAATCCAAAAGACCATTTGAATCATTCTGACAGAGACCAGAGTTTATTAGTTCCATCAATCGATCATTTGGGCTCAAAGCTGTAAAGCTGCCTCCGACCATCACACCTATTGGAAATGGTGTTCATTTATGCCAAATGTAAAGGGATGCACACCTTACAAGACTTCTCAGGTTTCCCCTCTAAGTGTTCTTCATAGTGCCTGAGAATCCCAGTAAAATCCTCAGACTTACTCACTTTTAATCAGTTACTGTTGTAACTTAATGGAAATGAGGAGGAAACATCCTTCTAATCTGCTTTTTGATAGTATTTCATGTTTGGTTAAAACTTGTGCCTTTTCCCACAAACAGAAACACTACCAGACTGATGCACTTTCCCAGCACGTTAATATTAAACAGATAAGACTATTATTTATATTCTTGTACTACTGTTGAATTTCATTTTCAATATCTTTACACTTTCACATTTGATCCTAAAGATATCTACAAAAATGTGTTGTGAAAACTGTTTTCATATGAAGCAGTTGGCTTAATGTGAAAACGTACATTCTTGAAATAGTGACAATGTACTTCTGTTATGTTTTTATTGCTATTAGGAATAAATGTTTTCTTTAAAATTTCCAATATTTAGTGATTGGTACATTTCCAATAAGTAAATGTCTAAGGGACATGTGTCAAACTCAAGGCCTGGGGGCAAATCTGGCCCGCCAGAGCTTTTTATGTGGCCTTCTAGACTCCAAATTACAACAAGTCCCTCCAGTTTTTCACAAATCCGCAAACTTCATGCAAAATCAACAGAACCTCACTTTTTTTAATTTTACTAACATTTTTTCCTCAAAATGGGTCAAAAACATTGGTTCTTAGGGATTGTTTTCCCAACAGATAAAAGAGAGATGATGAAACTATAAGCTGTTTCTTTTGATCTGGAACATTTAGCACCATCTGTTGTCATGTCACTCTGCTTGGAAAATCAGCCAATACACAGAATTAACTGGCTGATGATTCAGTCGTATAAAGCATCAACTCACCAGTTCTTAGAAAGTAAAACCTCTAAATCACCAAGACCTTAAACTATTTCTACATTAACTATACATTTGTTAACTTATCAATCAGATTAATTGTGATGAATCAATTACTGTATTTATTTCAACTTATTACTGCTGAGACTGAGGTTGACTATGCATCTGCAGTTCAGCATTTATCTAATTTTGGGACTAAGTAATAATTTATTCTATTTGCAATCTAAAGAGTAAGGAATAAATCCTACATGATTACAACAGATACCTACACTAATATGTTTTTGTCATTGTCATTAAAAGACTTTTATTACATTTTTTTTGCATGAAGCAAACAAAAATGGACAATTTAAAGTTACACCTACACTAATTAATGCTCATATTCTGACTTTGAGTACTGTATGTAAACGAGTAGATGTGTCTGCAGACACAGAACGACACACAGACGATACCTGCAGGGTTGCTGATGTGTCAATAGAGTCTGACATTTGGATTCCTCACATTTCTCAGAATGTTGATGTGAAAAGCTGTGGGAACTTTTCTCAGAAACCAAAAGGTCATCAGCTGCTTGGACATAAACACTCATCTTATTCGTTTAGGTGCTAAACATCCATCCAGCTGATGGAAACTTCACCCACATGTAGCAAACGAGCGTCACTGAAAATTAGAAGTTGCATCAGATTTCACTGTAAAGCAAATGACTGTTAACATGAAGTGACCTCAGCTCAGCAGGTGATGTTCAGGTTGAATGAAAAAGTCTGGATGGCAAGCAGGCAGAATGCCAAGTCTGTTCATCTTAGTTTACAGTAGCAACCGGTGATATTTAGTGGTAATCCTTCTGATTAATTTAAAATAGTAATTTTGTTTTTGACTGATAATGATCTGCAAAAACACACAAAATCAGAAACAGAAATGGTTGAAATGAGAAGCACAGGTAGGCTGTAATCAGAAATCAATTCATTCCCTGTGGCTCTCATTCATCCAGTGGTGTCAGACGCTTTCCTCAGGCTCCATGGAACACGGGACATTCTCAGCTGCTACCTGAACTGACTTGAATGAACTTTTGAAAAAGATCTTACACCTGCAGAGATTTCCTCAGAACCATAAAATATAAAATCCTAAAATTAGCTCAGGCTGGGCCCACCATCCAGCAGTACCATGACTAAGAGCTGAGAAAAAAAATAAACTTTTAGGGCATTTTTTCCTCTCTAAACTCAATTTTGTGATGTTAAAAAGTAAACTAAAACTATGTTTTGATGAGTAAAGTCAGTTATTAATACACATTAAATCTCTAACATTTGAAACCTAAAGCCACAAAGAGTCTGAGGTCAAACAGCTGATCATTCACACACTCACTATTCATTTTTACTTATTACACAAAGTTTTCTGTTTCTCTTCCCCAGTTTTCAATGAACTATAGAACTCACTGTGGTGTTGCATGTTAACGACCTCAATTGTTTATATAATGTATGTAAAGTCACAATATAATTAAAATAAAATGTTCTATAGTTCAAAAACGAGACTGCTACAGTAAACGCTATCGTCAAAACGGCCATAGGAATGAGTGTGTGCTGCATGGTTGGTTCTTATGTATGTCACTACACAACACACACACACACACTTTGAGATAGGCTCCAGGCTCCTGTGGCCCCGCAAGAAAAAGTCGGTTCAGACAATAAGTAGCATTTTCCCATAGAGTATTTCCTCATAACACAAGTTAGCATCAGGATTTGCCCAAGAGATCCAGCTCCTTTCTAAGAGCCTCAAATCCCATCTGAGCTCATTAGATACAATCTGGAATTTACAGCAGTAGTTCAAAAATAATTCAATGTAATTCTTCTGAGTTACATCATTTTAAATTAAGAAGCTTCTAGACTTAACCAGTAGCTTTGTTACTGCCCCACACAGTTTTTGCTGCTATTTTAGAAAAATACGTTGAAAACCAATTTTTAATTGTAATGGAAATTGGGCAAAATAAAAAACACTTTTACAGAAACTTTTGAAGGAATTGTATTTGAATGTCTCTTTAAGTTGAGACATAAAGTCATGCTACAAAGATTTTGACAAATACATGACTTTAGATACATACATAAAAACAACGATCTTGAGAAAACAAACCCAGTAAGATGGAAACAAAAAAGCAAAGACGGCTGGCTTCAGAAAAATAAAATATCATCAGAATGTATTATACAAAAGGTCATTTTTGCCCATGACATGACTTCTGTCATAGGTGATATTTCCAGTGACATTAAATGTCACAGGTGAAGTCACTGAGAGTGATCTGCTGATGTAAGAAAGGAGAAAGACAAAACAACCCCCATGAGACGAGAAGAGGAGCCAATCAGGCCATCTAATGATTAGCTCAGATAAGCACTTCCTATTTTTTATCATCATCTAACAGACAGTCACAGTCTGGTAGGATCCTGACAACAACCAGTTGGAATCCTCTTTTTATTCATGTTTTCTAATCACCTCTGAGGTGTTAAAAGAAACATTATCAAATACCAGAAAGCAAAAAAAAAAAAAACTGTTTTTATTACAAAAATTCCAGTCACGATAATGAACCGTTTCTATTATGTTGAAAGATAAAAGTCAAGAGCAAATAAAAGCCTTTCAATGGTGCCAAAGAAAACGATGTCATGCTATTACCTGTTAGCAGCTACACAGTGCAGAGACACTTAAAGGGATATTTTCAGTGTTTTAAATGGCTGTATGTGGTGGTTTTGTCCCAGTGAGCCCCTCTTTTTGCCAACACTCTCACAGTCAAACAAATACCCATTCTGTGACGTTCTTCTAAAACCCTTTTTATTTTCTAACTTTTTAGAAACACTGATCTAAATTATCTAAAATTCAAAAGATAACTGATCTGATTGGATGAATAAATGATCAATCTTTTGGAGTGAGTGTAGAATCTAATTTTTTCCAACACAGATTTCACAAACTGTTTTTAAGGTTCTTTGATCACAGTGAAATCTTGTAGTCAAGGTTTGACCAATCCATGAAGTGTGTTCTATGCTTGTCTCAATCAAAGGTGGGCCCAATCTTGTCTATGTCTTCATAGGTATCACAATGTTCAATGTGGAATTAATCAGTAGAGACCTTATCTGTTGAGAAAAAGTTTCAGTACTTCTGAAAATAATGACAACTGCACACCGGTGAATATCCGTAGTTCTCTGTGGCATCAAAAAGGTAATTATGTATTTCATGTGACAGCATTGCCTTATGTTCTGGTATAAAAGCATGTTCAGGGTTAGGGTTAGAATTACATAAGTTTACATAAAAGTGAAACATAATCATTTCCAGGTGCATATTCACTCTGAAAACACATCATATTTTGACATGAAGTGACCTTTATTCAGAAAATTCAACTGAATTCTCTGAAAAAAATCAAAAAGAGGCAATAAGTTGGTGGTGTAGGTTATAGTCTATTCACTTCATGTTATTTCGCCTAAATCGTCATCCCTGGGAGACATATCCTCCCAGATTCAAGATGCATACAGGCATTTTTTGATATGCTCACCACACTGTCATTCTATGGTTTTTGGTTGTAACGTTTTGCGTCACAGCCTCACAGCCCAAATCCGCAATTCAACCACAGCTGTCTGGCTGCTGCATGGGAATGGGATTATGGAGAAACAGTAACTGCTCATTGCCTTATTTAATCTTGATTATACATTCAGTGAATACAATGCCTATGGTCTGGCCAGAACAAGGGTCAAAAGATGTGAAGATATCATCAACTGAACGTCTTGGCTGAAAACCTGCGATACTTTAACATCACTGGGTGTTTAGAGCAGTGGAGAAATAGAACTGAAGTGTTGTGTTTTACATGTGAAGGAGCTGTTCTAATGATCTCAGCTTAAACTAACACAAACCAGTTCATGTGTCAGAAAACTGGTTTATAGAGATGAATGTCTGCTAGTGAGCTCATGTCTCAGTCAACAATGTGTCTATTGTTAGCTTTGTCTTGCTTTATCAGTTCATATCTATTATTGATAAAGAAGCCTCTTGTTAAACTGCAGCCAGAATTTCAAGATAGAAACCGAGAGTCCAGCAGCGGGCCACCACAGTCAAAACACTGAAGCTAAGAGCCACACCAGGAATGCCTGTCAACCCATGTGACCATAATTTGCTCATCTGTCATAGATCATAGATAATGTCCATCAGTGTGTGCAATCTAGCACAACTCTAAATTGTTTGGGAAAGGCAGCAGTCTCTTCAGTAATGCTTTCATAGAGAAATCATTTCCACTAGCTTGAGGCCGTCTGTGTCCAAAACTCTCGTGTTTCTGGTACACCCCTAAGTGACATCCGCTAACAGCGATGGACGACAAAGTCACTTCTTCGGTCCCCCTGGGGGTTCATTTCAGCTCCTAAACCGATCTGACTATTGATCTGATTATCTCACATTAGGGGGCAGTGTAGAGCAGTTTGGTCACCCCCATTTTTGCTTCTGTTAAAAACTTACGGTTTGTGATTTGTGAACCCCTTACAAAAAACAGCAGAGATAAGTGGGTAAATAAAATGAAAGGATTCTCATTAAACAGAATCTGGTCACACTTTGTCAATGAAAAGGAACAAAACAACACAATGAAAGACAGGTTGCTGGGGTTCTCTCTCTCTCTCTCTCTCTCCCTCTCTGGCTGCTTCAGTTCTGCTATGCCAGGTTGTGGTTCTTCTGCAGCAGCTGTTGGATCCATTATTCTTCCCTCTCTCCCTTATTTCCATCAGACAAAACAGGGCAGTTCTCTTGATTAAAGCACTTCCTGTCTGACTGGGCTGCGGGATCAAAGAGCTGGGCTGCAACCCAAGTATTACTTTACCCCTGCAGTTGGGAGTGGAAGGTTCCTCATCGACCCCCAGCAAAGAGCGCAGCTGAAACTGAAGAAGAGGCTGTAAGGCAGCTGTTGTAATCAACACTCCCAGTGAGAGAAAATGAGTTCGGCCAATGTCAAATGAGATCTGGTTTTTGTTTATCGGACTGAAAAACTTTTGCAGATTCAAAGGAAAGTTTCCTTTTTACTTTGCTCTTATAAAAAGTCAAAGCTCAGTCAGAAACCACTTAATGTGAGACTCCAGTAAAACTTTTATAGAGAAAGAGAATAATTGTAATTTACAAGCTGCATCCCTGGTTCAATAACACATGTAACCTTATTATGTAAGAGTTGTGTAAGAACTTAAGAGATTTATTTTCTACTCATTGCTGTTATAGTGTGTAATCCCTTCTGGTTTCAGGGAAGGCTTCTCCCTCCGGCAGGCGGTCAGATAGGTAGAGATCTGCTGTTGTTGTATCAACCTTCCAGACCTCTCAGATCTTCTGGTTCTGGTTCTGCTCTGCATCCAGAACCAGAATCAGACGAGGAGAAGCAGCATTCACCTTCTATGCATCACAAATCTGGAACAAACTTCTAGAAAACTGCAAAACAGCTGAAAGACTGAGCTCCTTTAAATCAAGGCTCAGACCAACCGTTCAGGTTTGATTTTGAGCCATAATAAATGAAACATTGACCAACATATTTGACGCGTATTGATGATTTTGATGATGGTATTTGACGAAATCTAACTTCTCTTACTGGTTTCCACAGTTGTTGACTGTATGATGAGTTTGTGATGTTTTCATGTTTTCATAATGTTAAACACTTTGAACATCCATGCTGCTGAAATGTGCTTTACAGATAAACGTGACTGATTGATTTGTAATGGAAACACAGAAACTGAAAACTCGAGGCCCAATTGATTTTGGAGAGTCTTTACCTCAGCACTGCTTTGGCAACATTTCAATTGTTCTTGTTTTGAAGTTTGCTGTTATTATTGTATCACCTGCACCTTTGGTATTAATGCATTATGATGAGAGGGTTTAGTTTATGAGAAGGAAATGTTTGGACCGGAGCTGGAGAATATGACTTCACTCAGCTTTTATGCAACAACTGATGCTTTTTTTATTAGCATAAAGTTTTATAATGGAGCTTATGAGATGCTCATGAGGCATTTACTACATTAAATATAAACAGGGGAGCTAAATACAGGGAAGATAAATACAAAAGATTAACAGTAGGTTATTTTGTAAATAACTATATCAATTTCATAAAGCCCCATTTAATTCTGCAGCTCCCTTCTCAAACATTTGGGAAACTTAGTTGTGTCAAGTAAAAGGCAAGTCAAATCCTGCTTTCTACTTAGGGTTGAAATACTTGCTGGGAACATTATAAACCTTCTGCACTGTCCCACTGGTGCTTGTGACTGGTTCCAGTGTGCTGGTACTGGCTGTGGTC
Organism: Poecilia latipinna; assembly: GCF_001443285.1. Classification (NCBI taxonomy): domain Eukaryota; kingdom Metazoa; phylum Chordata; class Actinopteri; order Cyprinodontiformes; family Poeciliidae; genus Poecilia; species Poecilia latipinna. Next base: position 117,947 of record NW_015114100.1, read on the forward strand.
TGGCTGAGTGAGGAGAACATACCAGTCTGACAGCAGGCTGGGCTGCCAACCCAACCATTAAGCTGGCTCTGTCTGAATGGGAAATGCAGAATGGAAACCCCTGAAGATGTTTTTTTATTATTATTTTCCAGAAAGAAGCATAAAAAAGCATCACCAATATTTCTTTACAGTGCTTTGCAAATACATTCACACCCTTTAGTCCGTCTTATCAGGATTTTGTGTGATAAATTAACTGAGAGTTGTGTGAATCGGACAGAAACTGATGCACAGTTTTCAAAATGAGTAAACTGAAAAGTGTGGCATGTGTTTTTAATTTCATCTACCTGAATCAATCCTCTGCAAATGATGTAAGAACCTTTTGAGGAGCATCTGTGCCACAGATTCTGGACTCTGACTGTAACATGAAAATGTTTTGATAAAAAAACATTCCACTGCAGCTCCTGCTGTCCGTTTGGGCTCATTGTCCTGCTGGAAGGTGAACCTCAACCCGAGTCTCAAGTCTTTTGCAAACCCCTTCAAGTCACTGTATAGAAGTTCAATAAAGCAGTCTATTGCTGCCTCAGGGTTAAAGGGAGAACCAGAAAGCCCCACAGATAAACCCACTGCAGGGTCAACCTTACTACGGAGCACCGGGTCAGATTGGGCTGAACTTTAAAACTTACCTCATAAATCTCATTTCATCATTGGAGGATTCAGGGACTGCTTTCAGCCTGAAGCCCCTTCCTCCCTCATATCAGCAGCAGATAGTATCCACTGGGTCTTACTCAGGTTTTAGTTGTTTAAAGCGGTGCAGTGAAACCAATATTCTGTTGAAACCTCATCACATGGTGAGATGTTTGATCAAAGCAGGCTGCCATCTGGGATAACCATGTGCCTGTAGGTCTTGATCTTACTGTTTGTAGAAATGTTTCCTGTTAGTTCTACTGTCATCTCAGGAGCCTAGCGTCCATATGTGCTCTGAAAATGAAACTCTATCCATTGAGGTTGATTAGTAAGTTGAAAAAGTGCTTACTCGCCTCATGCTGATGTGAGAATTAGGCTGGTGCTACTTAAAACAGAATGAGTCCTCTCTGATTTCCTCTCACAGTCTGAAAATATGCATGTGAGCTTAAATAGAAAACCTAAGTATGAGAGTCGTAGACATGGTCTGTTTTACCGCCCAGGTTTTTCCCTGATTTCCTGCTGGATTAGGTTGCACAAAGACCTAAAAAAAAAAGTATAGAGACAGCAAATGTTTAATGGTTTTATGGCCGGGTTATTATTAAGCCCAGGCACATGCAACTGATTCTAAAACAAAAGTTCTTCATTTGCTCCTGTTGGAAATTTCACTTTCCTCACATCTTCTGCATCTACTGCACCTCAATGGAGGTGTTCTCCCATCTCTACTTAGACAGCTGTTATATGACGAGATTCTACTACCTTTTCCAAAACCCTTAGTTTTCTTTTTTAGCTGAGAGTGTTCTACAACGGCCAGATTTGCAGAGTGTGTGACTTCTGCCTGCCCTTTGGGCAGCCTGTCCCACCTGAGCTGTGGATCTTTGCAGCCTTTCCAGAGTTACCATTGATTTCTTGGCTGCTTCTTTGATTACAGCTATTCCTGTCTGGCCTTCCAGCTATATCTTGGCATGTTTGCAGTTTTGTCATTGAGTGACATTGAATGACAAAACTGGGTGAGGTGAAAGCAAATAAAAAGTCAAATAAACTGTCTTTAATTTTTAAATGAATAAACAGAATCTTGTTTTCTAGGGTATGTTGTGATCGTTACATCAACAGTCCAAATAAACATCTTATCTTGAGTAGTTTTCTTTTGCTGAAACAGGTGACATCATCCTGCTCTTTATTAGATTAGCTTGCTTGTATTTGACTGCTGTCTCAGAACACACAGCAGTCAAACACACCCTCATAATTACAACCTCCATGTGACTTCATTGTCTCTAAATGAGGAGGATGTCCCGTGTTGCCTCTCTGTCAACAGGCAAAACAAGTTCACCCGTCCTCCTCTGCTGTTCCGCCGTCTGCTCCTTCACAAGCAACCCGCTGACACTTCTGTCTCTGGCCAACCAGTCGGGCTCTCACAGCTGGAGGCGGCTGCCTCAGATGGAGCATCACTACGACGAGGAAATGAGGGCGAAACCACGGAACCGTGATTGTCACCTGAGATTATCTGTTGAGACAAAATCAGAGTTTATGACAGAGTGTGATTGTTGTCATAAGATAAAAAAAAGTTGTTTTCATCCCTTCTTAAAGGGCCTCTCACCTACATTCTGTTGGGTTCACCAGGCACAGAGACATCTACACAATCAGATGAAAAGGTTATGCTTTCATATCTGGCATCATTATTAGACATCTTTGTTAAGCTTCACTATGCAGTGAGTAGGAGCCACAGATCAGAAACTTACAGAGTGACTGTTAAACTGCTGGAGTTATCTCTACAGGATGATGATGTACTGAAACTGTGTGGCCGGGTTTATCTTACTACTATTACTTTTCAATGATTCATACTGTTACTAGGAGAGAGAGACTTCCCAGAGGACAATAGTGATGTACAAAAACAGTTAAAATAGGTTTTTATGCCAAGCTATAAATGAGCAGTTAGCCAGGGTTCTGTGAAGAAAACCTCATTAGACATCTCCAAGAGGAAGATCTTACAAGAGTGGCTAATGGCTACATAAAACATCCAGAACAGAGAGAAGGAAGCCTGACTTGGAGCTTACTGCACTGAATTATTTCTCTTCCACAATGCCATAGATTTAGCCAATATGTTAACTTCCCAAATCTGTTTGAAAAGAACAAAATATCATTAGTGGTAGGCAAAATTTTTAATCAAGTTAATTGCAGGTTCTTTATTTAATTACTTGGACTTATTTAAGTGCTTTACAAGCTTTCATCATGTGAAAAGACCAGATCCACATGGATTCCAGTCACTCCAGAATACTGCTATGCTCTTTTGTGATTGTTGTGGTCTAGAATTATTGATTCTAGACCATTATTGATTATTGATTCTAGCTTTTTTTAAAAAGCTGTTTTTTTTTTTTTTTTAAAAAGCTGCAGTCAACAATGCACATTTTTAAAGGCTTTATTTTTTACATATAGGTCCTACAAAAACCTTGAATTTGCTGCACATGACCTTCCCAAGAAAGGACAGGATTTTAACATAGGTAATAATTAAAGTGCAAATAAGGTTTTCAAGAAACTTCTTGAAAGAGACCCTTAATATATGTAAAATCATATCAATCATGTTGTGAGTGTGAGGAGTTGTCAAAGTTTAATAGTTGAGATGTTGTGATCTTCCTGGAGGAATTGATTGGATTCACAGACATTCCTTAACATCATGGTGGTTTGATAAGGCTGTTAGGTCGACAGCCAGAATGCATTTACAGCACCTATTGGGTATAAAGTTAAGTTGTTTTGTGTATAAATCAGTCAGATGAGTAGTACTTTAACTAGGCTTTAAATGGTTGTTGTAGGAAGGTCTAATGCATGTAGCAGGTATAACTCCTGACTACCAGGAAAAAATATTGTCCAATCACCATTTTTTTAAAATCCCACATTCTTTGTAAGGTAATAAAAGGTTTTATGCACTTACTTTGTCTCTTCCCATAAAATGTGTTATTACTGATGAACGCCATTTTTATGAATTAGAAAATGGTACATACAAAAGTCCCACCCCTTCACATGTGGTATCATTGAAAAGCCCTAAATGTCCTCTCCAGATACCAAAAGGAATTAATTCAGTAGAATGCAGGGGGTGGGAGATATTCAAGTTTAGAAATGTCCTCTACAGAGGACAAAAATGAACTACTGGTAGTCAGGAAGTTAAGGAGGCAGGCTAAGCTGGCATCAACTCCATGTCAGAGGCTAAAGGGTCAGTGAAGTGTTTTATGTGAGTCAGAGAGGTCAGGAACAGCTGCTGGTTTCATCAAGAGGTTGAACACAGCTCATCGCTGCTCTGTGCTCTGAAACACAGTGTTTGTTTTGTAACCTGATTAAAACAGAAGCACCATGGCCAGATTCTGTGTAAACACCAACCGATTGCAGGGACAAAAGCTGGAATATTCATTAAGATCCCAGAACATTTTTGTTTGCTGTTGTTGCTCAGGAGTATTTTTATTTTGGTGGCTTAAATGCCGGGCCTCCTGGTGTTCACAGGATGGTTGAAGTATAATATCTAATCTGGACAGGATTTGTCAAGTAAAGGACAATAAACTCTGCAGTTCATTACAGCACATCTCAGCACAAATCTGCTCATTTAACATTGATATAAAACTTCTGAATAAATTCAGAATGTGCACATGTGTGCAAAATGTGTGCACATGTACCTAATAGGTACTGAGACCTATTGGGTAAAATCAGATCCAATCGTTTCTCAGCAGCTGAGCATCCAGACCATCTGGATGGAGCAAAACGTAGAACAAGGTTCTGTTTTTACCAGACTAGTGCAGAATATAACAGCTTGTTGGATTTTTGTTATAAAAACAACAACTTCCATCAGCAGGGACAGCGATAACCCACTGAAGACATCTGGAGCAACATTTTATGAAGATATTATATCTCAGATCACTGTAGTAATGAGCAACTTTAAAGTAAGAAACTGAAATGTTCATCAGCTTTTACTGACCACAGTGTGTGGCAATGAGCAAACCGTCGACATTCACTTCAACATCCAACAGGAAAAGGGAGGAAACGTGTCAGATCTTGCAGGAGAGCTGTTTTCAGCAGGGTTTTCTGTCATTCACAGACACCGGGGCGTTTGCCTTGTGGGTTTAGTTCTCATGGAGAAGTAACACAATACACATCTGAAAGCCCCTGATGACAGAAAGTACACTGCATTAGAGCTAAAAAACCTGCTTTGACAGAAATCAGTGATGCGCTAAGAACTCTGCTTTCTCACTCCAGATGACCTCATTAATGGACTGACATCTTCTAACTGTGCCTGTTTGTGTTAGCATGGAGGGCCACCCATTCACCATGAGACTTTACACACACTTTAAGGTACTCTATATATATAGTAAGTGTATATATAGTTATATAATTGATAATGATTCAGTTGTATAGGTTATGTACAGATTGTCTTTAAAGCTGAAAACCATGTATTCATTTCATTCACTTTACCATCACTCAGCTTTTTGTGTAAAAATAAATGAAAATATTTAATAAAACACATTAAAGTGGACATAATATGAAAACCTGTAACAAAACATCTGGAAACATTTCTTAATATCATTAAATTATAGCGGCCCATCCATTTTTTGCTGCACAAACGTTTGACACCAATTTTGTCTGATTTGAAGAAGGTGTGGAGGCAACTTCACTCAGGTAAAAAACTGAGGGGTGTCAATACTTTTGCAAAGCATGGCGGCATTACAGTGAATACAGAATGGTGTCACTTCATTGCAGTGCTTCTTGTTTATGTGGGTTTGCTTAACCTTTGCATTGAAGCACATTGCGCTTAATGGTGCTCCTGTGACTTTTCCACAGGAAGAAATGACGCACAGGAAAACATGTTATATAAAAAGAAAATATACACAACTTAAAGCCCGGCTCTAAGCTGACGTAATTTACCTGTGGCGCCTTTGGGTGATAAAGCTTCTTTTGTGCCTGTATTAACAGAGAGGAGCTCATGTGAGCAGAATAGACAGAATTCAACACATATGTGTTTTATCCCTGCAGGGGCCAGCAGGTATTTATCATTCATTTTCTGTCTCATTTGTCACGTTAAGAGGAAGCTGAGAGGTGACCTAACAATTTTCTAGACATTTGAAGGATTTTGCCCTCCAAATGTCTGTTGAAGACTAAAAAATCTGGACCTTTCTGGGTTTTATGTGGAGACCAACATAAAATGGTGTATGATTATGAAAAGTAAGGAAAAGCATACATAGTTTTTTGAAGATCTCATACAAAATTAGAATATTTCTGTAAGCTACAGTAAATATCACTGTAAAGAAGGGGTTAAGCAGTGATAAAGATGCCCTGTACTTCAGATAAGACGGTTCAGCTGAGGTTTTGGTGCACAGAGTTGATTAAAACTGGCCTAAAAGTTTCACTTATTGCCTTTTTTGTACAATAAAAAAAGAATGTTTAGACTCTTTTTAGCTCATTGTTATGAATTTCCAGCCAACAACTTGAATGTCCAGCTAAAATACGACTTTTGGCCTAAAAGTTTGGCACCCAAGCAAAAATCTGTCTGGTGGATACTCTGGTAGAGGGATACATTCCCTGCCTGTGGATTTGTCAGAAAATTTTTTTGTTGATCATATGCCGGGGCCCAACAGTACTATTTTTCACAGTCTGATAGGAAGAACCCTTCATCATCTCATAAACATGCCAGTAAACAATTATAGTCTATAATAAATCAGTCTTGACAATAACATTTTGCTCTGAATGTGAACAAAAAGTAAACTGTGGCGTTTGTAGAAACTAACTGAAGACTTACGAAATAAAATAATAAAATAATTAAATATGAACAAAAATTATTTCATTATTGAATGAATACAAACAGAAAATACTAAAATTACTGTAAAATAAAATGTTCAAAAAGATGTGAGCGTTAATGTTGGGTTGACATTTTTAATTAGGAAGGTGTGATCACACACAGATGTCTGAGATGAAAAGCAGGTGGATTATCAGACATCCCACCATGGACAGCGTCAGGTTAACAGTCAATATGAAGTTTCAAAATGTATTCTAAAGGTTTTTCTTAGCTAACATTTTACTGCTGCCACGTTCAACAGTGCTGTAAAGCAACAGGTCACGGAAACATGTTTTTGCTTCAGCACACATGTACAAGTTGTTATCATAAAAAGACCATATACAGTTCTACAATTTCTACGGTTGTTTTATTTAAAAACAAAACAAGCAGGCAATGTGTGTGGAGGTGCTTTGCTTTCTTGACGCAATAAAAGACATAACCATTTATCAACCATAATAAGAACAGAACCTGTTCTTATTATATAGAAGAGCCTTACAGTAAATGATTTTTATTAAACCTGTTTTGTGCCGACTGTTTGTTCAGTGTTGTGGTGGTTTTTCAAACACTCAGCTGGTTTATGAAGTACAAGAAAAGAAAAAATGAGCTCATTGCTTTCCAGAAAGTACCATAAAAGAAAGTCACACCTCTCCAATCGAACTGTGTCATAATATGCAGATACAAAGATATGGCTGAGATAAGTCCACTGTTATGAAGAGCAACAGTGTGCAGCTGCACGTACGTCCTGCAGACTCACTAACACGCACGTCTAACTTGTGAGCTGAACGCTACAGTTTCAAGGTCTTTTGGCCTAGTTAAAGTCCAAACTATGGCAAACTACACATTCACTTTGTGTTTGGATGGCCTTACACTCTTTATTATGTTGACATTCTAGCTTTACTATGTTTATTTATATGGATATTTTGGACAGATTATAAAGAGAAGAATCAATAATTAGACTTAGAAAAATTCTGATCAATTTATAAACAGTGGTTAACAGTGGAGTCACAGTTTCTTTGTCATGTCCTTTTATTTTACAGTTAGCAAAATAAAAGGTGTTTTCTAATAAAAGGTGCCTAATTTAGAAATATGATTGTGTAACATATAACTTACTCACCATAGATGTTTCAAGTGCTGCAGTTTCTCCTTTCTGTTTATCTTTACCACAGCAGATATTTTCTTTCAACTAGTTTACGTAAGATGCTTTAATCTTCTGAGAACGTTTCACCTGAAAAACCCTCTGATTCTACATTAGAGGCTCATGTCTTGCTTGGTAGTTCATCCAGAGCAGTTAGCTGTAGTGCTAGGCTAACATTAGCATGTTTATTCTCAGTTTTGATATGACTTGTTGGAAATGTAATTCATAACACATATCAGGATGGTTTGAATGGATAAAGTTATTTTTTCTTTGTTAGATCAACAGACTCATTAGTAGTGCCATGCAGATGGGAAAAGCTGCAGCTAGTGTGTTTGGTGCAGCACACACACACACACACACACACACACACACACACACACACACACACAGCACAATAACAGCAGAATTCACAAGTCAAGTTTTGTCAAGGTCTATGATGGAAAAAAAATAAAACATCTAGAGCATTGGCCAAATAGCCTGGGACTGGATTAGAATGCCAATAGACCTACAGACTCTTTATATAAATTTGCTGGTGCTGATTATTTTACTGCTTCTGTTTCTCACCTCTGTACACATCACACACCTAACTACAGATTTTCTTTTAAAGTGAACCAGTAGCTCTCCAGGTTTTCCAGAGGTTTTTGAAAGCTACTTGGATTTCAGCTGTTCTTCCACTCATCTTGAATAAAACTCCTGACCATTTTCAGATAAAGCTTTTCTGTGTTTTTTTATATTATTATTATTATTATTATTATTATTATTATTATTATTATTATTATTATTATTATTATTATTATTTGAGACAGAAAATGTTTAAGCTTAAATGAAAGTTGGTTTGTATATACATAATAATGTCTGTTTATGGGTTGGACGAACAAAATAGTCTACCCACACGGTTGAATAACCATATATTTCAATATGTTGCACTGCAGCACATATGAAAAGACAGAGGAAGATTAAATTATAAAGGTTAAAAACAGCTGTAGTTTTACTGAGTACTGAGATTGACATAAGGTGGTAGAAATGTGCAAACTCCATGATTTTGCTGATACAGCTAATGCCTTAATGAAACAGTAATGATGACAGACACCTCTAATTTTGTTTGTACACTATTTCTCCTCTTCCTCCTCCTACATGTGAGGCAGCAGGTCAAAGTTCAGAGCAGCTGACAGGTATGACCTCATGTGAACGGCTGCCCCATCGCATCCCGTGATGCAGCCTGAGCAAGAGGAGGAGTCCAAACACTGAGAGGGGAGGAGAAGAATCTGCAGGAGACTGTTCTCAAGTTCTCAAAGTCTTGGTAACATGCGACGAAGGGAAACTAGCCATTTGCCTTCAAGGCTGAGTTTCACAGCAGCGCCAGCAACGAGCTTAAAGTGGCGCATTTCTTCAGACAGCAACAGCAATAGTAGCAGTGGGAAGAGGTGGGGGAGACCAATCTTTTCACTGATTATCTCCCTCATATATTACACTGTCATGGCATGGTGGCGTTTTAACAAATATGGAAATAAAATATTTTTGTAAAGGTTATACACTGTAGCTTTAATGAATGCTTGACCATCTCAGATTGAACTTCCAATGCTCTTTGTTAAGTGGCCAAATATATTTTATTGACCTATTTATTTATTACTAATCATAAAATAGGCCACCCTGCCCTGCTGTTGGAGTCACTTAAAGAATTCAGCCTTCTGAGGAGAAGGACTCTTCATAATTGCAGAAAGAGCATCTTCATAGTGACACATGAGATTCAATAATGTTATTGTCAGGTCATTACTGACATTTGAAATCTCTACAAATACCTGCATAAATTTATCATAGTAATATAGATGTGGCATCTCTCAGCTGAGACACAACTTTCATGCTTAGCATTTTGGATTCTACAGGTGCTGATTTGGGTTTTGTTTTGAGTTCTGGTTGATAATCTTTCACCCTGTTGCTTTATCACTTGTGGCCTTTGATTACTTTCACATGCAGGGGAGTCATGTTCAGTTTAGTTAATGTTTACCTAATTCTTATGTTCTCTTGGGTCTTCACATTATTTTGTCAATTCTATAATTAGCTCTCTCAGTCATTCCCCCCCCCCCCCACCACTCCCACATTTTACACAGCAGCATTGAATGAATCAGTCTCACATTCCAGTAGTTACTCTTCCCACTGTATAATCTGTAATGGTCACAACTGCTAATATGTGAAGTGGAAAAAATAACCATTTCCAGTTCTAAATATAATATATTTCATTCTAAATATAAATATTTAATACTTAGCTTCATTTGAAGTTAAATATTACCATATTTCTACCAAAAATCTACCAAATGTAGGGCCACCATAGACCAAACATTTTGGGACCCATATTGTTTTCCCTCATTTATCCCATATGGGGCCCACTTAGGTACGCTGGCTGAAGTGTGCTGAAGAATCCTATTTTCTTTTTGTCACAACTGAACTTCTGTCCACCTCTATTTGTTGTTCTGATGTTTTAATAAAGCTGTGAGTCACTTCTAGTATGTGACATTATTGGTGGTTTGATGTGTCTTTAAAGAGACCACAAACATGGCTTCTTCTCTTTCCACAAAAGCCTGATTATGAAGAAACCAAAACTACTGATATGTGAAGTGGAACAAAATAACCATTACCAGGTACAGTCATTCTAAATATAAACATTTAATATTTACCTTCATTTGTTTTTTTTTTATTCTTGGTGAACCACTGCTGATCTTTTACTGTTTCAATAAATAATTTACAATCCTTGTTATTGTGGGTTTTACTTTGCTTTCGTCATTTTCATGAGAACAAACTTTTACCGCCTCTTTTATTAAACCTGCCTTTCTGAAACACTTCAGTGTTTTACTCAACATGTATGTGTTTGTGTGTTTGAGTACTCCAGCAGGCTGGGATAAGCCACAGGCTAATTGTTCAGTGTGTTTTAATCACTGTGGTCACAGCTGTTATTAGAGGCTGAGCTCTTTGGAACTGAAATGTATGTTTGAAGCCCCCTTATGAAGCTGCGTTCCTGAATAATCCAGACAAGATTTGCTCCCTGCAAGCTCACCTCAAACAGTCCTGCAAGGGCAGAAAAACAGACCTGGGGAAAAGTACAGAAGCCTGCAGGGTCAATCATGAGCCGTGTTGATACATACGTACATGCTGCTGATCTTAAGTAAAAGCATTCATCTAGAGCCTTCCGCCCAGCTCTCATTGTTTACGGCCTGATAAACATGTTTCAGATTGTCTAGCAGAACAACAAGGGGCTTGTGAGAAAACAGAAATGAACTGAAACTGAATTTTCACAGGTTAACTGTAAACTCTGCACAATGATCAGATAGAGATAAAAAGCTGTTACCTACGGCCATGGAGGAAACTAAGAACACCCCTTGATTCAATAGCTTGTAAAACCACTTTAGAAGCAATCCCTTGCAGACTTGCCATCTCTGGTGGCAGATTCAAAAAGTTGTTTTGCAGATCTAAGCATGAGAAAATGATGGAGATTCTTTGTAACATCAAGTTCTGTCAACTCTTACAGATGCATTGCTTTTGATGTGCTTCTGTTTTGCATAGTGCGTCTGGTCCAGGAGTGGACTGGCTTAAGCTGAAAAATGTGGAAAGTATGGTGAATGTGAAGCTGGGAGGCATGGATGAACTACATTAAACTTTCTACAGGTCTAGTAACCTAGGAAAGAGGTTTATAGAAGTGGTCGTGTTGGACCAGATGGTTTTATATCAATGGATGTGATGAGGAACTGAGATGACTGATATAACTTTTCATCACTTGGGAAAAGAGAGAGCTGATGACCCAGAGAGACTTCAACAGGGGAAAACACGAGTTGCTGAGAAAATGCGTGACAGTACCAAGAGAAGGTACTGAGTTGCATGGATTGGTGAAGGAGAGAGATTTGAGTTTGGATTCAAGTTCCTGATTTATGCATCCATTTGTCCATTGGATTGTGGGTGAAAACCAGATGACCTTAGTGTGTAATGCATTGCAGGCCTGCTTCCAAAGTTGAGAAACAAACTGAGGGTCACAGTCAGAGAGGATGCCCTGGAAACGGAACATGTGCTTAACTAGAAGTTAAGTACAAGGGAAGTTTTTTCAAAGGGACTAAATGGCAGGCTTTAGAAAAACAGTCATACCTTTTCAGAAGGGAAGTCGACAATGAAGTGAGAGGCATTTTGTAATACCTAGCGGTTGGAGGACACCAGCAGATGGTTGGTTTTCTGTTTTATTTCAGGCACAGATTTGACAAACGTCTTCTTTATTCTGTTGTATTCTTTGACGCCTTTATGGATATGTGGCCATCAGAACTTAAAGCCTGTAAGGGTGATGGCATGGTTGATTTTGGCATGGAAAAAAATCATTGCTTTGTGTAACTCGTGAATTGGGCATGGTTGGACAGAGGCAGTAGTAAATGTCCTACACTTGTATAGCACTATACCAAATCCAGAGAATCCCAACACATTACAGTCAGTCATTCACCCATTCACACACTGATGGTGGTAAGGTATTGGACAGTAGCCAGAGCTGCCTTTGGGCAGTTTGACAGTGTCCAGGCTACCACGCACCAGCAGACCAACACCAGCAGGCGAAGCGGTTGAAGTGTCTCACCTGAGGACATGCAGATGGAGTGGGGGATCAAAGCGTCAAGCCACTGGTTACAGGATGAACTCCTACCTCCATCGCCACCATCACCCATACATGATGTAGATCTTGTTAGGTGGGGTGGTTCCAGAAGTGGGTTCATTCGGCTGAGCTTCGCTGATTCAACTTGGTGCCCATGTGAGGGTGCCAATGGAATAACAGGGTGGAGGGATGGGAACTGGAGTCTTGTCATCTTCATCAGGTGAGAGTCACCGAGAGAGCTGGAGAAAGATTTGCAGATTGTAAATAAGCAAGATTTTTATGATCAGTGCAAACCAGCACAACACACGTGCTAAATGCCTTATGAGTGCCCCCAAGTGGCCAGATAATTATTAACCAAATTAATCAGAAATGAACTTATACCATGAGTTTCATGTTAAGGAACCTGCATGCTTAGATGAGTAAATCATGTGCATATAATTAGATCAGACCATGAAACATTCATTACTATGATATTTAAGTCACAGTGCCATTGATTCTGTAGCAGCAACACATTTAGGCAAACTGAAGTATAAATGGCTTGGGAGAGCTGTGGCACTTGCTCTGTGGAAATTTTCCAACAAAGACTGTGACAACGTGGCTTAGCTTGGGATCAACTTGTGCTTAATGTAGTGTTGACTGTGTCTGAAGGCCATGTTACAGGGTGCTTTCTAACGCTTTTGATAAGGGGGGTTTTAGTTTTAATGCTGTATTTAAAAAAATCCTCTGTTAAGCCAAACTGACAGAAAAGTTAGAATTCTAGACAGAGAATCATTCCATGAATTACTCACACTTGTTGCCTTTCTTTGGACCAAGTTCAGTGAACCCTGATTTAAACTTTAATCAAAGAAGCGACCTAATGGCTTTGACACAAGATCCCTGCTTTTATCTGTTCAGTGCATTCTCCCCAGCTTGGCCTTGCTTTTCATCGATACTCCTGCCTGTGATGTTGACACAGCAAAGCCTCCCTTTGATTTTCCGTCAAAGTAGGCTAAAAGGCACAGGCTAAAGACAGCAGAGTGGAGCATGGGGGGAAGGGGCAGACCTGTAAGGGCTTGTGGAGGGCCTCAATGGGAGTTTATGGTAACAGAAAGACAAGAACAGGAAAACTGAGGAGTGACTAAGGTTTTAAGCTGATATCTGACCTCCTTCCTCTGCAGATCCTCTAGCAGAAAGCTTCTTGTCAAGGAGGTAAAACAGATAGGTGGACAGCACAGCTTGAAAATAAGGCCGCCCACAAAGAAACTATTCAACAAAGCCCAGACCACAGCTTTATTCATCTACGACACTTCCTTAAGAATGGTGAATTCTCAAATCTGCATTTAAGACACAAAGATGTAATCTGGCGAGGCGCTCTCTGTCTCTTTCTCTCTTCATTGTGAGTTGTGAGGTCATCAGTTTGCTGTGCTTGACCTCACTGTCCATGTTTGATTTCCTATACAGCCCACATCTGGCTGCCTGATGGGACGGACTTCGTCCTTTTCAAAATACCAAACCTTTACACTTAATTTACACAATTAGTTTTAAATGGGGATTGTGCTGTCTGTGCTTGACTTTCATTTTCTCAGTGGGGGGTATTACCATAGACTTAGACATAGCTGGACCTCATCCAAATACACTTTTGTCATTTATGTGCGCAAATCTTTGTCGATCGAGGTATACAAATAAAGAATAAAAAGCCATAAAGCAAAAAAGTTCCCCACCATAAAAACAATACATTAAAAATAAAAATAAGAATCACATGGTCAGTGCCTTGATATTTTGATTATCTAATCAAAAATATTTGATTAGAATATTAGATGCTTACTTTCTACTAACTCTTTAAAGTTAGTAGAAAATGATTTAAAAGGTGTTTTATTCCAGTTGTGAGAAGCTTTTTACTGAAAATGTAATGATTTTGTCTCTTTTTGCCTAAGAGGAAAAAGCAAGGCCCCTTCACAGCAGCTCAGCTGGTCCTTACAGACAGAGATCTGACAAGTACACTCAGCTCAGTGAGGAGGATTTAGCTTTTTCTCCACTTGTTTCTCTTGGGGCAAAGCTTTTATTGATCTGCTCCTAGGATGCTCCCTTGTTCTTACATGCCATCCTTAAAGTCGCAGTTTGATTTTTCCTGGTTGACTGCAGGAAGTTGGTGATCTTTCTCAGCCCCTCTTCTCATGGACACACCTATACACAAGCACACACACACCTACACACACCTTTGTTTGCTCATCAGAGATCATGACCTCTGATTTGTGGGACTGTTTGATTATTTTAGGCTCTGCTGCCTCTGATTGGTCTGCAGGTTCTATTGCGGGTTGTTGTCCCAAATGTAGCCTCTCAACTCTGCCATCACATTTCACCTCTGGACAATTACTGGGGATTTAGCCTTGATATTCAAATACCACTGTTAGCTCAATAAGACATCAAGACTGATGGCAGGATACAGATAGCAGGAAATATCTATGTAGCTCTATTTATCCTTATTTACCTTTATTTGTTTCAATTGTCTCATGATTGTCATTTGAGCACCTTCTGCTTTAGGTTAATTTTTACTGATCATTTTGTGATGCAACAAGTTACAACTTGCAACCTTGTTGCAAAACAATCACAATATATACAATTTTCACAGTGTGAAAATGATCTGATTAAAAAGAATCTGGGCTTTGTGAAAACATTCAGATTTCTTGAGAATTTTCAGATTTTGTCACAAACTTATCCGCAATTCATTAAGTTTTGATGTGCTGGACACATTGTGCCACTTTATATCTCAATCAAGTAACTATATTACCTTCAGTTGCAAAAAAAAAAAAAAGCTACATATATCAAATATGACTTAAAATATATGTTTGACTTCAATATTTAGCACCTTGAAATTGGGCCTCTGTCTCTTTAAAAACTCCTACTCTTTCTGAAGCTCCATCTTCAGGAAGTCATGGCTCTTCTATTAACCCTTTACCAACATTTTGCCAGCACTGAACTGAGAAGTAGCTCCTACAATGAGCTCAACAGATGTGCTGCTCCACCAGGTGTTTGCTGATTTCTGCTGGCTAGTCTGAAGGAGCTGAGTGGGTGACGTGGAAGTTTGGAAACAGCAGCCCTGAGGAGGATCTGCTCCTCAAAGGTCCACCCAGGTGTTATGAAATTAAAGGATTTTTCAAACATATATGAGAATCAAGTCAACACTACAGGTGTGATAGGGTTAGGGTGATGTAAAGCTAAAAAAAATATTTTACATTATACTACCCATTTAATGAGAAAAAAATGGTGCTTGGGTTTCAATTATTTTATGCAAATTATCTGATTAGTATGGTGGCAATTTATATTTAGCCTTGCTGATTCAACACTTTGTAGAACCACCTTTCACTGAAATAACTACACATGAGCAGTTGATTTACTCTAATAGTTTTTTCTACGGAGAAAAACTAGGGTTTTGTTCTCCTGATATTTTCACAGCCTGTTTATACAATATTTTTGCATAGCATTTCAAAAAAAAAAAAAAGCAGCAATTTTTAAGGCTTTCCGCAGATTCTCAACTGGATTTTGGTTTGGACTTTGACCAGGCCTTTATAACCCATACTTTAATCAGGTTGTAGCTCTGGCTGTGTGATTAGATGAACTTCCATCCCAGTCTAACAATTTCCAGATTCCATTTTGCCAACAGAACTGACCAGCTTTGCAAAGCATCCCCATAGCATAATGCTACCACCACCAATCATAATCCTGTGGACTTCAGAGTGATGTGTAAGTATTAGTTTTCAACCATACATATGTATTTAAAAATATGAACAATTTTGGTATCATTTGAACAAAGCCCATCATTCTCCATGTTTGCTTTGTAGTTTGTTGCAAAATGCAAACTGAACTTTTCACAACTTTCCTTTAATAAGTTTCTTCTTGCTGGCCACTCTTCTACAAAGGTCAGAGTTGTACAGCGCGTGAACAGATTCTCTGATCTGAACCGTGGATCTCTGTAGCTCCTCCAGAGGAACCATGGGAATATTTTCCACCTGATTAATGCTCTCCTCAACCAACCTGTCAGCTGGGTGAATGGCTGCGGCTGTGCCATCATTTTTTATGTTCATCTGGTCTTTGTCTTGCTGTTGGTTCTGTCAAACCTCTGAGGCCTTCACTGAACTGATGGGTTTGTGCAGAGATTTTTTTTTTTTTCATGTAGAAATATGCTGCTGAAGCTCTAGAGACTCTCCTCATCCTCCCACCCATCACCTGCTTACACCAATTTGCCCACTCAGCTCTGTGAGTTTCCATTGGCAACATATATGGGTGTAACAGTCCTGGATCATTACTCCATATAAGTCCTTAAGCAGTGAGCACAGTGCTGCACTGAAAGCTAGCTGAGTGTTGATTGGTTCTTTGACATTCATATGGCAACCTAACAATGGTTGGCAGCAAGTCCTTTGGTGTACACTCAGTGGTTGAGTTCCTATGTGCGTGTGTGTACTTGTTTCTTCTCTTGTCGAAGCGTTTGCGAAAGTGTTGGACTGACCTGAATCGTAGCTGGAGAAAAATCTGCTAACCTGAGACAGACAGCTCATGATGAGGCAGCTACAGTAATCTCTGCTGTAAACATTTGTAGATTTGTGGTTGTTAGTGTGCGACACAGTAAGCCCCCGCTTCTGCTGATTTCAGCTTCATTTCACTCCTCTGTGTTGTTCTTCCTCCGCAGCACACCCTGTCTAAACACAGCCTGAGCTAAAAGCCCTGACACAGCCTAGTTTGACTGCCTGTTAATTTCCTTTGCAATGGAACCATGAACATACACGGACACACACACGCACACACTCGGTGCTGGGTCATGTGTTATTTAATTGCCCTCATTTTGAATGTGCGCAGCAGTCTGGCAGTTCCACTCGGTAATATACCTCACAGCGATCTGAGAGCGAACAGGAGGAGTTTCTGCGGTTCAGCCGTTCAGTCCGTTTTGGCCACGCTTCCAATTATTGAGCAAATAAAGAAGACCAGGAGGAATGTATAGAACCTGTTATTGCGAGCAAAGTTCTTTTGGCCAATAGAGCTTTGGAACCAACGTCACTGCGTCAGACATTATGGGGCGTTTAGGTGCAGTCGCTCGGTGCCATCTTTACAGGCCACAGACCGAAACAAACTTCATCTCGGTGGTTTTGTTGTGTTGCCGACTGCAGTGAAGTTAGTTTCGAGTTGGATATCGGATTTTCCAATATCCGCCGAGCAAGCGGCTTTTAGTTCAAGGTTGATTTGATTTATGAACGCTAATTTCGGCCAGCCGTTCTCTAGCTCCCTCCTCAAGCGCTCGGAGTTCACTCATGAGAATGAGCAAACTAGTACTATCAAAACATAGTGATGGCCACCATAAAAACTATTTAGTTTCTTTTGAATGCAGGTATGCATAGTGGTCCAGAGTCTAGTTTCTAGCAGAAGGTTTGAGGCTGATTGTTCCTTATTGGTGGGAGTTCTCTCTCTCTCTCTCTCTCTCTCTCTCTTGAAAGCGTCTGTAGCTTCGGAGATGTTTCATGCAACACTGAAGAGAGTGTCAGTCTGACAGTCCTGATCTTAGGTATTTAAGCTGCTGTTTCTAAGCTGACGCAAAGAAGCAGCCTAATTAATAAAATGGGAAACTGCAGCTTTAAATTTCAAAAAACATTTCTCCTGCCTGAATGCCCTCAGGCCCGTTCATATGTCTCTGAGCATTCTGCACCTCAGTGTTGTTTTAGCGCTGCTGTTAGACTCCAGACTGAGGTGCAAAGTTCTGATGCAACCCTGAAAAGGCTCCTTTGTCTGGCCGCCCCAGACTTGTCCAGCATCGTGTTTCTAATGGCCTCTACTGGAAGTCTGCGCGTGTGCCTGACGTAACAGTGAAATTAAATGTCTCGCCAAACCAGATGTTAGACAGAGGATGTGCTGTGAGGATGCCTGACCAAAGGGTCTGGGAAGAAGGTAAACAGGTCTTTAAGTTGTTGGCTGGGTGGAAATATTAAACTGGAAAGAACATTTGGTCAAATGTGTGTTTCTATTAGTGAGTTTTGTCAAATTATTTGTTAAGAAATCACTGACAACATGAAGCAACCACCTGTTTTCAAAAGTTAGAAACAGGTCATTGTCATGCATTAGACCAGATAGATCAATGGTCTGAAAATCAGATAATTACAGCATTGAGTTTGTTGCTTTAACAAAGAAAGTAAAATGTCTCTGGTAGAAACTCTGATCAGCAAACATAAGTAGAAGTTGTGAACAATGAAGTTGATTTTCTGCACAGTTCTAGAATAGTCTGTCTGTTGTTTTAGCAATGGCAGTGAAGGAAGTGAAGGAAGCCATCCAGTCCGTGTTGGTCACACTTCCAAATGTTGAATTAACATCAACAGCCGCCACATTCTGCTCAGCTCTTCTCTCTTTGTAGGAGAGGTAGGACAGACATACTAAAGCAAGAATAGTCCTTAAACAAGCTATGATCCTAATTCCAGCCTCTGCATTTTCCAAGAGAGACAATGATGGAAAATTAGCACGTCATTCTAACAAATATTCAATGGTGAGTTCTCAGTTTCCACAGCAGAAAACAAAAAAACAAAAGTTTCAGTCATTATCTTAATTGCAAAAAATATTATTTTCATAACTTAAGCTCATGAAAATTGCTACTACAGATGTGTTTCATGATGTCGGCCCATCTTAGGATTTCAATATTCGTCTCTAAAATCCACAGCTCTTGTGGCAGATTCCTGCTGTCACCAACCAGAACAGTTAGTCTGGCTCAGATTGCTAAAGAAATGGGGAAAAAAATGTTGGTTTTAAGATGACTGTTAGAATAGGAGGCGCATGGCATCTTGGTCTGTCATTTTGCAACACTTAGCTAAGCATTTCTTCAAATTATGCAACAAATCCTCAAGAGAAATAGAATGGTGGTGATAGAATTATTATGCAATGTTGTTTTGATTATGTAAGTTGCTACAAACAATATCAGCTGTCAGGCTGAACTGGAGAAAGTCCACTGGAAGGGAAGCACAGTCTGGACAGGCCTAATTTTCCAAATACTGTATGTCTGTATTTGTGTGTGCATTTGTGCGGGTGTGTGTGTGTGTGTGTGTGTGTGTGTGTGTGTGTGTGTGTGTGTGTGTGTGTGTGTGTGTGTGTAGTATCATTAATTAAGCAGTAAGCCATTGATCAAAACAGCTGAATATGGATGGATCTGTTTGCAATTTGTCATTGTTTCCGTCCAGACAAAAAAAGAGTGAAAACCAGGGGGAGTCTTCCAAAAGAAAAGGGATGCTGGGAAATTCAGGAGACAACCAGCTGTTTTCCATCTATAACATATGGACACAGTGGAAAGTTGAGGGATTGAGCTGTGGAAATACTAGATCAGACAGCGAGGGGTGTGAGGCCAGGAAGGAAAAACGAGTCCCAGCAGGAAGAAAGAAGTGAAATGTCAACAACAGTCGGTGAGAAGTTCATAAGTTTTGCTTTTTACCTTGATGTCAGAAGCTGGAAGAAAATAATTTGATTGTCTAAAAAGCTAAAATAAAAAAAACATACAAGCTATAGTAAATCTGTTAAGCTCTCATGCAGGACATGGTGTGTTTTATTTAAAAGAAGAAGATATTACTAAATAACATTTGCTTACCTGGAATAATTAGTTGTTTAAAGCTGCAGTATGTAACATTTTGAAAAAATATTATTTTACATATTTGTCGAAACTGTCACTATATTGTGGCACTATGGTGTGAGAGATAAAAGAAAAACTGATCCCCAGTGCTAACTGGAAACAACCAATCAGAGCCAAGAGGCGGGCTTTAGCGCTGTCAATCATGCTCATTTGAACACCGCTCACATGCTCTGCTCTTGTGAATGCTAAGGCTAGTTAGTATGGCCTCCAGTGATAGCTAATAAATGATTTTTCTGTTTTTTTTTTGTATCTGTGACCACAGACACTGGAAGTACTTCGACTGAGGTGAAGACTGACCTGCAGCTGGAGAGAGAAACCTTTTTCCATTCGAGAGCTTCAGTCTTAGAGCCTCTCAACCCAACAGCTTCACACTTCACATGTCTGTAATACACTGAAGATCGTGACATAAAGATGCCAACCTAACAGCATCATCTGCAAGAAGCAACAATGAGACCCTGAAGTTCCCAAACCAGAGAACTCTTCTCTCCGTAACTACACGTCCAGATCCTGCCCATGAGGATCTGGACAGACCGGACCGGACCGGACCGAACCGGACCGGACTGGACCGGACTGGACTGGACCGGACTGGACCAGGGACAACCACGGTGGAGTGCAATATTCACTGGAAACGACCTTGACCTTTTGTCAAGAATGCAAACTCAGAAAGATCAGGTGACCTTGGAAGAATCCCTGGGACCCCAAGGAGCTGTCTCTCTTCTGGAGAACAGGAACAATATGCAGACAAGAAAAAAGGGAAAAATGAAAACAATGCAACAATATAAAATTAATCATTACTTTCACTCACTTGATTCCAAATACCTATTTTAGCTAGAAGGAAAGAAAAGACTGGTCTTTAGACACACTCACACACACACACACACACACACACCACTGGTGAGAGAGTCAAGAGTTCTTTAGCTCTTTGTCTGCAGAGATCAGAATAGTGGTGATGACCCCATTCATGACCTGAGGAGAAAATAAAAGGTTCAAATGTCTCTCCTGGGCGGTCTCTTAGTCTACATGACACACACTGCAAGGTTCTAGAGACACAACACAGTCCCACCCCTACAAGGAGGCAGCTGCTTTCTCTGTGTTAGAACAAAAATATGTGATCAGAGTCTGCAAACAGATGAGAACCTTCATCCAGTCTCCTTCTTTAAAGTCCGCTGTGAAAATGTGACATTTTGTTCTGGTGGTTTGGTTTTGGTTTGCTTTTTACCAACATGACAAATGTGGGTTTGTCATGTTTGCAAAGTATGACAAATTAATAAAAAAAAAATTCATGTTTTATTAATTTAACATATTAAAAAAATGCACTCTGTAAATCCCATTGGAACGTAGTAAATTATCCATATGTTATGTCGTACACATTGTTCTCCCACTTACAGAATTTACCTAGTGAGTTTTATGAAAAGAAGAACTGACTGGGAGCAGAAAGGATCAGAAAGAGCTTATTATTCTTTTGAAACAATAATCATCTTCATTTGTCACAGATCCTACCACTGACCTGATTTATCAGAACCCCGTACTGCAGTGCCTAAAAGCTCAGGACGGCGCATCTGCCTGCCGTTCCTAAAACACACACTTCCTTCAGGTGACACACTCAGTCTGCTGGCAGACTACCTCTCTTCACATTTGCTCTCTGCAGACCGGTTTTCATCAGACTCCAAAGAATTTTTATTGTCTAGTAATTTTTTTTTATAGTGAGGGCTTTTCATCAGAGCCGGTGCCGGCTAATAAACTCACCGTTCTTTTTAATGGAGTCGCCTGGCTCCAGTTCACATCCTGCCCTCTGCCTCCTCAGTCTGTAGACGATCCAACTCACCATTTTGGACGCTTTGTGTTTTATCAGCACTGACAGCATCACCAGCTCTGCAATGTCTTTACCTCTAAATAATGTCTTTACAAAGGTAAAGATAAATAAAAATAAATGAACGTCTCAGAAACTCCTCAGAACGTTTTACTTCCTGTTTTAGATCTACTTGTAATGAAACATTTCCATCCTAATCATAAGGTTGAAATCTGTAAGCTGCTATTTTCAGCTGAGTGTGTGTATGTTACACCAACACACCAAATCGAACCTCCAAAGTCCAAGGAAAAAGTTCTCAGCTGGTGATTTTCTAGTCCTACTGGCCTCTCAAAGGGCTTCACACTAGTGCCACATTCACACACATTCACATACTAATGCACAGATCAGTAGATGACTCATGGTTAGGTGCCTTGCCCAGGGGAACATCAGCATGTTCCACCTACAACCTTCCAACTGCAAGGCGACTCTATTCACTGAGCCACAATCGTTGTGCCGAGTCTGTAAAATAGGAATGTTTTTATGATCCTGCCTGAGCTTTTCTTTCCTAATGTAGATATTCTGAAATTGTTAAAAAATAATAAATGTCTGCTTACTTTTAAATATAGATTAATGCATAAACTAGAATTAGCTGTAGGAAACCATGAATGTGAAATAGCTCCAGATAGCGTTCTCTGCTTCATCAATCTTTTTGTCTTTCAACATTGTGACAGAAAAAACTGTAGAATCAATTTTTCCTATATGCCATACTTTTCCTCAGGTCAGCTTCTGATTGGTTGATCGGGCCCCTGTGATGACTCCTTCCCCTGGTAACTGCTCACTCATGTAGTAGCTGAGTTTGGAAGAAACTAACCTACAACCAGACAGAAGCCTTGGCCAGAAAAGTAATTATCTTCATCCTTCTGTGACTGTAGTATTTTTTTTTTAAATTGAAAATAATTCTAGAGATTTAACAACCTGAATAAGGATCACCATCAGCAGCCTTCCAGTCTTACTGACCTTGCAGGCGTAGCAGTAGCTGTGCGAAAACTTCCCCATCAGTCAAAGTGGAAGACGAGACATGGGAGCTGTACATGCATGGTAATCCAACAGTCCAGTTTCTGGACATTATGATGCTTCTGGTGTGAGAAGTTGATAAACCCAAAGCTGGTTGTAACACTTTGGATTCCTCCAAGTCCTTAAAAAACCATTTGCAATCAGTGCAAGTCATTTTTTTCTTGTTTTAAGGCAGATGTGTGCAAATATCAACATCCCATGTAAGAGAATGTAGCCACTATCTTTTTGAAAAGTCATGTTTTAAAACTTTTGGTTGCTCTTTAAAAATTACAACTAACTTCATGTAGTAGATATTTATCAGGAATTATAAGACGTCTTTTTTTTTTTTTTTTTTTCAAAAAGTCACGCAACATTTGTAGCTCTAAGCCTGTTTGATTAAGCAGGACTGAGGGCAAAATGGCTCTTTGGACAGTACAGGCTGCAGTCCGCTCACCCAGCTGAACCCTTATCTGAGATGGAGCCAACAAGCACATGGTTAAAATCTATTTGAGGGTGTAGTTTTTTGAAAAATGTTTATTCTTCCATCTGAGATGGCAAATCTTTGACAGCCACTCGGTTTCCTATTCCATGTGTCGACTCTGAGCGCTGCAGACACTCGGCTCCCTGCCTGTTGGAAAACTGCGGTCCGCTCACATCATTAGCTCATATTCTGGCTCAACCGACCCCAACATCACAAACCACTGCGACAATTGCACTAGCAGACCACCAGCTCTGCCACAATGCAAGGAATCCAGACATTACCCAACGTCCAGTGAGAGTCAGAGGGGATGTGTGGCTGCTTGACAGGTCAGTGGTTTACATTCACAGGAGAGACAGACGCAAATCACACAGTTAACAGTCACGTTAATATTTAATCGACAGGGGAATAAGGTGAGAGTAAATACATGTAAGTCTGCACATGTGTGTAAGGAAAGCTGTTTGTAACTGGACTGGATTGACTTTCTTTATAAGGTGCTTTGAGATATTTGTAGTGAATATATAGATAATCTGAATTTCTTAATGAGAAAAGTGTAAATATTTTTCAATATCAAAAATTTTAAAAACCCTCCTTTACTTAAACACTTCAATTCCATTTCTTTGTTACGTTTTAAGATAGGGTAGTCTCAGTTTCTGTCAGGAACAAACTTTAATCCAAGTTACTTTATTTCTTTAGCGTCATTTAGCAACAATGTCTCTAAAAGTATTTTACAAACGAATGAGTTTCAGTTCAGACCCGTTGACTGATCCTGGTTATAAAACAGTGCATTAAGCCATTTGCACTTAATGCAAACAGCTTATTCTCAGATTATTCTCAGATTATTCTCAGATTATTCTGAGAATAATTCTCAGATTATTCTCTAATCTGAGAATAATTAGTTCATTATTCTCAGATTAGAATAATGAACTAATCTGAGTTCATTATTCAGATTAGTTCAAAAAGTTTCATCTAACGACTTCTTGGTTGAATAAAAATAATATTGAATCTAGAGTGCATCTCTCTGAGGTGTGAATACTTTTGGTACATGTTAACGTAACGTCAACATGGATGGCAGGACCAAAGGCTTCCCAGCAGAGCCTGACCCACAGCATTACGCTGCCTCACCTTCTCTTCTTCCCATAATGCATCTTGGTGTCATGTGCACCTCTCACAGCTCCTTCAGAGAAAGTAAAAAAAAAAAAAAAGAATTTTTTTTTTTTTTAAGTAGCAGTACTTATGCTTTTTTAAAGCACAATCAAGTAGCTAAAAATTTAAGTTAATCAGTTGTTTTAAAAACTTTGTATATATCAGACATGACATAAAAAACACCTTGAAATGGGTTTCTATTGCTTTAAGAAGCACTTTTCAAATGAAGATATTCTAACAGTCAAAGAAGCAGCTTAAACTGTGAAGTCTGTGAGGATTTACACCTAAGTCCAGATATAAATGAGTGAGAGTTAAAGTAAGTAGTTACATACTGGTGCCTGTGTTAAGCTGCTTCCTCTAATCTCCTGATGAAATAAATACATTGTGAGAAAGAAAGACTGATCCAGTCTGAAGGGTGACTTCCGAAGCCATTGTGATGGTTTCTGTGCAACATTCCAAGCTTCCTTCTAATGCATGGAATATGTGTGTGAAAAGAAGAGCAGAGGCGCTCTACAGTTTCTATGATGTTGAAGCATGTCCTGACCCTGTCACGGCTGATTTATCATCATAAGTAGCAAACGTTTGTGCAACTTTGAAACCTTCACAAAGTAAAGAAATGTGAGGAATGATGAAGTGGTGCAGTTTGATACAGAGCACTGCTGAGGAATAAACCAGTGACCAAACTTTAACCTAGAAACAAACAAAAAAACATCAATAGGAAAATTTCCTCTCACTTATGCATTTTGAAGACAAGGGGATGAAAAAAAGTTTCATCCCCTTAGAAGATTGATCTAAGGTTATAACATTGTAAATCACGCACAACTACAAAGCTCTGGGGTGTTGTATTGGAATGAGAATAGTGGTGCAAAAGATAGACTGTAATCCTCCTTATTCCAAACTGATTTGTTTTTTGTTTTCACAGTGTGCCTGCAAGGTTCACGGAAGACCAGGAAGGGAGGAAGAAAAACATTTTTCTTCAAGACCCACTTTCTAAGCTTGAAAGCTAAATTTTCTGTTTCTTTTTACTTAAGTCATGTAGTAAGTAAAAAAAAAAATTAAGATGAGACAGGCACACTTGGATAAGCACATACCTGGTGCAGCATGTACAAAATAATTTACAGAGAGCAAACCAGAGGGGTCAGATTTATTTATTTCGCACAAACATAAAGTGAAAACAGGAAAATAATAAGACAAGTAGCTATGCCAAACAATTTTAGACAATTTGTTCAAAAAGGAGCAGGTAGAAGATATAAGATCTTATGATTCATTTTAATCTCCAGATCAACCTTAAAGTACTCCCACATTAAATGACACTTAAATCTCACATTCTCATTATTGAAAATACAATTCCCCAAACATTATTAATATCAATAATAGAATTTTTAGTCTTTGAGACCCATCCTATGCAACATATTTTCCAATAAGCTCTTTTTCGTAGAGTTTTTGTACTTTGTACTCATCATTTAATCCATTCTATGGATCCACCCACACATTGATGCACAAAAATTATTATTGGTTGTTGTAATGCATTGTTGTTTTTTTCATTTCCTTCTCCTTTTAAATTATGATCCTCCCCCACCCCATCCACAAAATATTTTTTATATATTGTGTGGAAGTTGACAGTTCCTCACTTTGAACATCTATTGTGCAGTTTTGAATTTTACAAGGTCTCTTAGCAACTTGCAGCCTCATGTTTGTTGCTAAGGGATCGTTATTCTAATGCAACAGACAAGACAGTTCATCATGTGGGATGTCAAACCCACAAGTCTGCAGTCGTTCAGCTCCAACTGCACCGGTATGCAACAGGACCTTGTCCTGCCCAGGCCTTCAGAAGCCCTGGACACACTCCATTGCTGCAGCTGTTAGCAGGGAGGTGGCAACAGGGAGGTGCTGCTGAGGTGGCGATGCAGCAGGGCAGGAGAGGCGGCGACCTCAGACCGCTGATCACTGCAACTGTGAGCCAAGACCACTGGTCTGACCTCATCTGTCCTAACTTTGATGTTCTTGAAGTATAACATATATCTAAGTAGCCACAACTCAACAAACCCCAACTTCCACCTCATAAATGATTTTTACTGGTAGTAGTTAAAACTACCATTTTCTTTGTTTCTTTGCTTAAAATGTTTATACAGTCAGAGTCTCTCCATGTTTAAGTGGCATAATAGGCATAATAGGAATTAATGTGCAACTTTAATTGGGCACACAACAAACCCCATGGCTTTTACTATTAATGCATGTGTTTCATCTCAGATCATTACAAATAGACGTTTGCTTTAATCCAGTACAACATAACTACAATCTAGGGTTTTTGCTAAGCGCTTTTAAGTTTACATGTGAAACAGAACCCACTTTAATAGATGTGTTTGCTTCTGTACAGGCCTTTACAACATGAACACAATGTTCAACTCCACCTTGGCGTTCCCAGCCTTACCACACAGTAAAAGCTTCTAATGCCGCTGATGCTGAAAGTGTGCCAAGATCGCGGTGAAGAAGATCTAATTAATAGCTGCCAAGTACAAAAATGTAGTTCAAAGCAACAGCCGTACCTTCAGCACACTATGTGCTGTTCTTTGCACATCAATGAGCTGCAATTATCCTGGACTGACTGACAGTACACACGTTTAAACTGATAGCAGGTCAGAATTACGGTTTCTCCAATTAGACTAAATCTTTCCAGTTTTATTTCTCCAGTTTGCTACAACAATGACAAACTGTTTTTTGGGGAATGCTTTATTGCTGTCTTCAACATTAGAAATTGACATACTTTAAGCCTTTGAAGATAATGTCTTAGCTTTCTAAGCTTCTGGCCATTTCCCTGACACACTCTGTGACGGGACAAAGCCAAAAGAAAAGATTTCAGCCAAGATAGCAGGAAGAGCCTCACCAGATTGGTTTGGTTACATTCCAGATGCCTGAAGCTAACTTGTTCACCTTCAGGCATTCATGTTGACTATAGCCCTGCTGGGCCCAGCTCAGGGTCAGGATGACCAAAGAGTGGAGAGGTCCAGTGGGAAGTTTCTCCAGTCAGTATATATGTCATGTCACCTGCTGGTTCTGGTCCACTGGGTTCTCTGAAGTCCACAGTCAATGCAGCTGTGTTGACAGCCGGACATTTTAGAGTACTTCATGGTTCTTGACAAGTTCCTGACAGAGATGCTGATTTCATTTTCCTGTAGCTTTCCTCATTTTCATTTTAGCCTTCTCTGTACCATCCTTGCTCTTTCCATCCATCTTTTAAAAACCACTGCTGACCGAGTGCAGTGACACATTACATCTTTCAGCATCTTCGAAAACAAAACCAACAGTAACAACAGAAAAAGAGCTACCAGTTTGGGGGCAGCATCAGTGGCAAGTAGTTTTAACATTAAATCAGCTTCACCACACTTACATCAATAACAGATTGATGAAACCAATTTCAGGTTAGAATGGTCTGCCATACAACAGTAGCAGCTGATGGGATCAACCCACCAGTGCTGCGACTGCACACCAGCCTGGAAAAAAAGGCCCAATCATCAGAACGGCCCAAAGGGAAATGTCCCAGTTCTACCGATTAGCCAATCTGAGCCTGGTTGAATTCACTGCAATCTCTCGTACTGAGCATGCATGTAGCAGGAGTAGAAAGAAAACTCCCCCTTTACCAGGAAGAAATCCCAAGCAGAAGCAGAACATGACTCTGTGTGAGTGGCCATCTGCCATGACCAACTGGGGCTCTGAGAAGACAGAGCAGAGACACTGACCTTAGACAACCATCAACATCTGTTGTCAAAAGAAAGATGAGAAACAGCAGAGCCAACAATGGACATGAAGGATCTGAATTCTCTGGTATATATTTGATGCACATTTGACAGAAAATGAAGTGACAACCTGGGAGCTTTTAGTAATCCCATTCTCCCTTCTGCTGCTTCCTCTGGGTTTGACACTACATTAACCCAGAGGATTTCCAGTCAACCCATAGCTGATCTTTTGAAGTCTGAATCGGAGTCATTAAAGTTGTCAGTTGCAATGGATCCTCAGACATAATTGAAGCGTACAGTATCTGGGGTTAGAAACAGGCCTCTTTTACTTCTGGCACACATCCCTATGAATGAGTCGCTGTGCACAAACCTCGGAATACTCCACTGCACTAAATCAGAACGAGTTTAGTCATTGGTTTTTCAGAGGTGGTACTGCTTAAACGCAGACATAAGGAGCTAAAGAACAAAGGAAAGAGGGGAAAAATGTCTGCTCAGTTCATTTACACTGCGACACACACACATTTGAGACAGAGGACGTCTGCTACAGGGGACTCCCTCCAGAAACTCCAACCAGATGTCTCGGTCCTTTGGCAGCTTTTGAAGCCTCCCTCTGTGTATATGTGAGTTCAGCGCTCTAATCCAGACACACGTGAATGTGATTTTCTCAGACCAAAGCAGTTGGACTGTAAGTGTGGGAGTAGACGATGGGTGGAGGCCGAGACTCAAAAGCTGAGAATACTTTGGAAGTCTGTCATTTTACTGTGCAATCAATAAATCATCACTGTGAAAGGGGTAATCTTCCAACTTGATGTTCACCAGGATCTTTGCGGGGATATCTGTGTGCTATAATTTAGGAGATCCAAGCTTTCTTGACCTGTGCTGCATGCTTTTCTCATTCCCTCGCAAGTACAGCTGTCTTACCAACTTCTTTTGATTTCTTTTGTTTGCTTGTTTTTCTTACAAACTTCCTACCGCATAACATCAGGGAATATCTCAGTTTTAATATTGTAAATATTTATCTTTAACCTTCATGTGAATGTGGATGACTCATATTTGAGGATGGAAATAGCATTTGTTTTTCCAGCAACTATATGGCTTTTTTTAAATTAATCTGAAAACATCTGGATGTTTGGGTGGAAATTTCCTCTTCGATGGCTACAATATGTCTTTTTTTTTAAAGATTTCTTTAATGGTGCTAGTATTCTAATAAACTGAGCAAAATGCCGTTCTTTGAAGACCTCAGAGGTTTGTTAGTGAACATAAATAAACAATCAGCATCATGAAGAAGGAACCCAGCAGGCAGGTCAGCGAGGATGTTGGGAGAGGCTGAAAACAGTTCAGTAATAAAACCAAATACTGAAGGATGTTGGACATAAAACATTGCTGCTGCCCTTCAGAATCCATCCATCCATCTGGTGCCTTTCTCCAGCAGTTTATTTTTACTTCATACTGAGTTAGGGTCCCATCTTTGGGTGAACTAATTCTTTACACTTGATTCTAAACCAAATTGTCTCTTTTTGGAAAATAAGAGAGAACAGAAGAGCGGTTCTCAGAGACCACCACTACAACATGCCATTCTGTCCTTTCATTTATTGGTGTTTTTAGACCCTTAACCACATTCAGTTAACTTAAACATTTACATTAGGTTTTTCACTATGAAATACACATAGGCTGTATATAACATGAATGTCTGAAAACCACAATCCATCTGTAGCTAATTTCAAAGGGAGTGAGAGGTGGGGGCTTTTTGCAGCTGTTGTATCTGATGGAGGAGCATGGCACTGGACCATCACACCATCCAGCTCCATGTTTATCCCTCATTCTCAACCAGGAACCTCCTACTTCCTGCATGCTCCCCTCTGTATGCCCACACACCCTAACACTCCCAATATAACCAGCGTCTAATTCTCAGGAGGAAGATGAGCAATGAGAGGAAGGTAGCAAGGTCAAGTTAATCTCTACCAACTGCTTTAGTTTCATACAACAGTTTGTAAGTCCTCCAACAGCATGTATTCTGTTGATTTCTTTATTTCTGGCACCACCTAGTGGTAGTAGAGTACAATTGGGATAACAGTTACTTCCTAAACACATTCCCCTAAAATGTGTTGGTTCAGGTGAGTCAAGAAGTTGGAGGTACACAAAGCGTTTCACCGAAGCAAAGGAAGGTTGAGTAGAAAAGGATTTAGGGGAACAGAGACAGCAGCAGATTTAAAAGGATTGTAAAACAAAACCTTTGGTGAGATATTTTCAAGGTTTGGGATTGCAGTTGAAGTCTGACTGTCACAAACCACCACATACAGCCAGATCCAGGATATGGGCAACAACGATCACATGCCCAGTGGTTAGCTGTTAATCTTTACCAGAGATTCAAAGTCTTATTTTTAAATTAAAAGTTGTTGGTTTTTTGGGGGCGGGGTTGTTGTTTTTTTTTATTATTATTTTCATTTTAAAATCAAGTCTGGATGAAGAATGAAGAGACAGAATAAACACAGCCTGAGGTTTAGTGTGAATGTTCCACAGTTACTGATGGTTTCATAAGTCATCTGCCAAACTGAAGCCATAGTCACTGCATTTATCTGAAACAAATACCTGAAATATATTTATGTGTGAGAAATGAAGTTAAATTACAAAAAAGATATTTTTCAATGATTTTCTGTGTGAGAATACATCTGCACACATCAGTAGTGATGTTCCTAGAATCATTGGGTGTTTCTGGTCTTTCAACATCATACAATCCCTTCCAGATGACCCGTCCAGGGATGATCAGTGCCCAGCTCGTGTGCAGATGGCTAACTAGCTACATCAACTCCACAGTTCTCCTCTCTAAAGTCACAACTGTTTTGAGCCAATGTCTGCTGCTACAGATGGCTGTCCTTCTGTGTTCTCCCTCGATGCCAAAACTACTCAGGGCTCTGGCCAAAGAGCAAGCCACAAAACCTCTGCAACTAACCTCAACCAGGAAGCACCTCGCTCTCCAACCTGCCCACTTATGGTCACTGGGCAGCTCTGCATATGCGGTGGTTTGCAAAGTGCTTCCCAGCTGAGGTTGGTTGCAGTCATTTTGCCCGTAATAAGGGGCTGAACGCAAATGCAGAAGCAAATTAGTGTTTTTTTTGTTTTGTTTTGTTTTTCTAGCTATGTATGATTTTCCTTTCACTTTATACTCATGTGCTTCTGAGTTTATCTGTTACATAAACTGTTGGAAGTTTTTGTCTTTTAGACTGTGCTTCTCATGGGTTTACCTGCTTTTCATATTGTTGTCAGAAGGTTCAGTGTGTTCCAGATTTAGTCCTCATCTGTCTTTTTGATTTATTAGAAAGCAGGACATTCTTTCATACCTTCCCTTCACTTGATTTTTTTTCCGTTCCCCACTGTAGCCTGGAGGCGTTTTTAAACAGAGCATGTTTTCCACTGGTTATTTTCAGATCTGTATTGGAGTCAGACATTTTATTTATCCTTAAAGGCCCACAGATCTCCATTTACAGCCCGAACTTTATTGTCTTGGACTCCTTTCCTGAGAACGACTAATAGTCAAAACATTTTAACTTGGCTAAAGGTAAACTTTTATAAATTAAAATTTGCATGAATCAAGCTTGTCTGACAATAGGTGAAGTGCAGCAGACGTATTCAGGCCAGATCCGTACAGCTCAGGCAGGATTAGGCCCACAGCCACATGAGAGGGTGAATCTAGAGGTTTGGACAGCAATCACAGACTAATGATGAAGGGCTTTGAAAGCTTGGCGCAGCGCCGTCATGCTAAATATTAAAACACAGGTGCAGCTAAAACAGGCTGATGTTCAGCTGGCCTGTGCAGAGGGATCATGCCTGGTGCTAGCTGCAGCCTGAAAAACTAAACATCAATCACCAAAGAATCCTAGCCGGCAAACTCAGTAAACTGTACGTAGAAAGATGCAATGCTCATATAATCTGAAAAAAGATCTGAAAAAAAGGTGTCACACCATTTAGCTGTTTTAAATACTTCTATATATTACACACACACACATATATAGACATTGTGGCCATTGTGGTGGTGGATAAACAACAGAGAAAAGCAGTTGTGGTGGACGTAGCAATACCAAGTGATTGCAACATCAGGAAAAAAAACATGAGAAACTGGAGAAATACCAGGGCCTCAGAGAGGAACTGGAAAAGACCTGGAAGGTGAAGACCACAGTGGTGCCTGTGGTCATCGGGGCCCTCGGGGCAGTCACCCCCAAACTGGAGCAATGGCTCAAACAGATCCCAGGAACAACATCAGACATCTCAGTCCAGAAATGTGCAGTTCTAGGCACAGCTTGTTCAAGATAATTGCTGCCACTCTAAATACGTAATTACAGTTTTTGTAAATAAATTAATAGACATATGGACATAGCATTTTATAGTTTAAGCAGTAGATTTAATGTAATTAAAGGTTCCTATTCAGTTTCCTAAAAAATATTAAAATGCAAAAAAAAAATATCTGTGCACACTTTCAAAAAAATTGGCAAATTGCTACCTCATAGTGAGCTGAAACAATCAGCAAGTGTTATTAAATAATAGTCCTCAAACTAACTTGGAAACTTCTTATAGTAAGTGCTATTATAAGTCTTACAAGAAACAGTAAACATGAATTAAGACATATTGCTAATATATATTCAACTTCATTTAAATAAGCAACTGTCAATCTTCTCTGCCCAAAACTTTCACTTTTACACCGAAACCAAAAGGAAATGAAACTGATAAGCTCATATTCTGAAGGAGCTGAACAGAAGAAGAAATGATTGAAAATAAAAAGTGCGAGAATCATAGAGTTATGAGTTTAACATGTTAATAGTAGCATTTTAGCTAAAAAGTCAGGACTAGCTGCTATTTTAATAGCATCTCATGCCGGCATTAGCTATAATGCTAAAGTCAAGCAGGATGCTAACTTTAGCGTCAATGAACTCTACCATGCAAATAGTGGCTTACATATTTTCATTATAAAAAATGCTAACATGAGCTAACATGGCGATCTAGCATAGTATATATCTAGCATAGTATATATGCTCTTAGCATGGTACGCTAAGAGCGTCTCAGACACCAACATTGGATTACAGTATTAGCTAACGACACCTTGATAGTTAGCATTAACTACCTCTCTCTTCTATGCTAACATCAGTTAGCATAACCCATCATTAGCTAATATGCTACCATTAACTAACAAGCCATACTAAACCTTGTCAATTACACTTTAGAGTATTCACACAATAATAAAGTGCAGTATTGGACAGAACAGGCATGTGATGCTTGGCACCATGTTTACAAGTGTGTTTGCTTTCCAGTCAACAGTTTGATTTCAGTCTGGAGCCCATTCTCCCAGCAGGTGTGACGGTCACTGATAGCAGAGGTAGCTGATGATTAGCTTTGGCATGTCAAGTTTAGCTATGATGCTCAGAGCTGTTGTTCCCAACTTCCTCCTCACTGCCAACCTGCTGAGCTGCTGCAGAGTCATGGGGGTGGCTATGGGGAGGACAGGACAGACTTAACTCCTGATGCTTACAACAACACATTCATAGATTTAATATTTACCCTGAATGTTTTCCACTTGTTAATCTTACTAGATGTCTTACAACTGGAAATTGCACCTTAGCTATTCCCAGGTTGATGGGAAACAACAGTTCTGTTTCATTCACTTCTCTGCAAAGACATTCCTGATGTCTTTCTCTCTTGGCATTGTGCTAACAATAGGTGGAAGATATCTTAATTATAGCTAATCATAATAGTGACTCATTTAATTTCTATGGAAATATCTAGTTTTCACACACTCATTCTGTATTTATCCTTATCTTTGATTTAAAAGGTGTTAACATGTTGTAATTCTGGTGTTTTTGTAGGTATGATAGTATTTAACAAACATCAAACAAAATATTTTAATCATGTTCTGCTATGTAAACCTAAGTGCTAAAGGAATTAAGGTATATATGCCTAAAAGTGTCTAAGAAAATGGCAAAAATATTACAGCTGTTTACATTTTAGATTAAGATACTTTTTTATATAAAGTTGTAGAAGTTAAGTGGCATAATGATCTTCTTTCTATCACAAAGTCTAAGTCTGCCATCTTGTGGAGATTCCCTGATGCTGCGTCCTTCCTAGAGGTTTAACACGACGCTCAGAAGGAGCGTGGCAAATGTCAGTATTGAACAGCAGGGAAGCAAAGGGAGGTGTCCCATCAGACCATCGCTTTCCAAAACCACACACACACAAAACAAAAACTAATAAAAGCGCACAGAGTCAGTGGGACCCTGCCGGACCACGAACAGAGTAAAAAACATTGCGGGGTCTAAATGACCCTGTCTCTTAGACCACGGGAGAATTAAAACTCACTCTCATAAAACTGCAGACAGGCCTCAGAAGGAGAGCCAGGTGTGGTGTAGTCCACCGGTTTTCTGTTGTGCTGATCTCTAGCGTAGATGTTGGCTCCAAACTCTACAAGAACCTCAATCATTTCAACTCTCATGTGTTTAGCTGCGTGGTGCAGCGGGGTCTCATGTAGCCTAGCAGCATTGACTTTAGCACCTAGGAACAAAGGACAACAAGTCATTCTCCTTTTCTAGTCAATAAACCCCTTGTTGTATTTTTTGAACATTGGCAAACATCTTAATTTGATTTTGTCCATCCCATTTAAAGAATCTGCTTTGCAGTGACACACACCTGCATTAAGCAGAACTTTAACACACTCTGTGTGTGCATTAACACAGGCCACATGTAGCGGAGTTCCGTAGTAGAGATCATACGCTTCGAGGCAGGCACCCATGGCAATCAGCAGCTTCACACAGTCTGAGTTACCTATTAGAAATGTAACATTCTCCAGTTTAAAAACATCCTTCATTTGGGTTAATAAAAAAGTCTGCATTGTATATAAAAAGATTGAGAATGGAGTGTTTGCCTCCCATGCAGGCCTCATGGAGTGGGGAGGCGGTGCGGGAGGTGAGGGCCGGGTTGGCCATGGCTCCATGCTCCAGCAGCAGCTTCACACACTCCAGACTACCAGCTGAACAGGCGTCACACAGCGGCGTGCTTCCATCCACGTTCCTGGCATCCACCTGGAATCAAACATGGGACGCACAATGTCACAATCTAAAAACCTATCTTTTCCTGGAAGAACTCCAGATATTATGGCTTCAATTTTGGGGATTTGTATTTATTGTACTGGTGTCCCGATACAACATTTTCCCTTCAGATATGATATCGATATTTTAGGACGATACCGATACAATATCAACACTAATCATAGTGCTGATATTGCAAAATATCAGCACTAAACTATCAGCACTATCAGCAATATAATAAAAAAATATTTTTATTAAATATTTTCTACTAAATCCTGGAGCAGAGTGCTTCTATCAGAGATTTTAGATGCAGGCCGATGTAATTCAATACTTGCTTTTAGGCTGATATCGAACCAATTTCCAATATAAATATCTGATCGGGACACACTAATTTATCGTGCAAGTAAATTGTTTAAAATTTACAACACACAGGGAGCGACGGCAAAAGTTTTCCAGCAGACAGCAACAAAAGTTTGAAAGATTGAAATTTCACATGTACGAAATACATTGGCCGCTCGGCTGGATGAGGACAAACGACTGTCGCCTCATCGGACAAGTTCCACAGGAAATGAAAGGAGAGGGACATTTCTAAACAAACGTTCAAAACAAAATGACTTCCTTTTAATCCTCCTGGAAAACTAAGCATGTTTAAAGATAAACATGCTTAGTTTGAGACAATGAAAAATTTCATAGACATGTTTTAATGTGATGGTTTTTGATATAGGTTATACTGGCATTTGCCCAGGGCGGCATCAGAAAGAGATGGGGCACAAAGAATTAAAAAATAAAGTCCATCTTATCTGTCAGTTGTCCCCAGAACAAGTTCCCTGCTACTTGTAGCATGTGCAGCAGTGTCCCTTAGGTACCTTTGAGTACTGGGAGACTACATAACCTGCTTTTTAATTGGTTGGCGTGCAGCAGAAGGAGGGGCTTGCCCTGGCCACCATTCCTACAAGAACCACAACTGTGTGCATATTTATATTTCAAGCTTACAAAGATAATCAGAGTTAGTTATGATTGATCACAGTGCTGGAGTGTGACTAATCTGATTACATGTTTTAATTAATTGACAGGACTAATTAAACATATTTATATGGTTTCAAATTTCTGCCCCATTCTAATTTTGGTCTGATCTGACCAAAGGACAGACTAAAGTTTGTGACTGTAGCAGAGGTTGGGTTAACAGAATGTTTTCCGTATTTGACCGGTTATTTTTTTTAAACAACGGGAAAATTTAAAGCCCATCAGTCATTTGACAGGTTATAATGAACACCCTTTACTGGTGTACACATTACAAACTTTATGGAAAGAGTTCATCGCAGAGGCAACTAAAATCAATTAATAAAAAATCCCTTCTCAATATCATCTCATGGACACTGAACTAAATTGGTCTTTCTGACCGGGAGCTGGCAGCGTGTTGAAGAGTTATGGACCGGACACCTTGGAGCGCGTCTGGTTCAGAAACGCATTACAAACATTTGGTAGAAACGGCGCGTTTAATTTCAGACTGAATTACATACAGAACAGAGAAAACTAAAGAGAATGAAATATTGTGTTAATCCATTTAAAGTCTAAACAGAGGAGCCGGCAGTTTATCTTGAGGAAATAAATAAAAGTGTAGAAATTAATTAGACCACAACATGCGTAGTCCGCTGCTGCGAAGAATTAAACTTAACTCAGCAAATGTAGCTAAAGACGTTACCCTCTCACGCCCAGAAGGAGAGCGGCGCTCAGAAGCGCGGCCGATGTAACATCTATCCATTTCGGGGAAGTGAAACCAAGCAAAAAAATAAAAATAAAAACAATAAATAAATCCTCGTAAAAGCGCACGTCAAAGAAAAAGTGCAACTGATCGGTTTGGATCAGACAGATCCAACTGTCCGATGAACTAGCGCAGATTTCTCTGCAGATGCGAACCAGGAGGAATATTTTGAGGCTGTGATTTCAGACCCCAGCAGGTGAAGTGATGTAATTTAAGTGTAATTTAATTTATTATATATAATAAATTAAAGTTATTGGGGCCAATAAGTTATTGGGGCCATAGTCAGTGGTTTTTGTCACTACGGAGAAAAAGTTAGATCCGTTCATCTGCTTTGTGTGTGATGGGATCTGGATTCACGGTTCAACTAGGTGAATATTAACTAAACCGCATAAAAATGCGTTAAATAGCCGATTATAATTTGACGGGTAAAAATAGTACATTACCGATTTTTTAAATCCGTCGGTCAAAATGACGGCGAGCAAAAAACTCTAGCGCGACATCTGGGCTGCAGCATAAAAGAATCAGAAGAAGCTCAAATGGTGTGAATACTTTTTCCAGGTACTGTAATCTGTCATAAGTTAATTGTTGTGGATATGGTTTAATGTCACTGAGGAGAGCTCACCTGGGCTCCAGCATCCAGCAGCAGCTGCACACAGCGGGCCTGTCCCCGGAGGCAGGCCTCATGCAGCGGCGTGATGGAGTCCACCGCCACCACGTTGACCGAAGCTCCGCCCTCTATGAGGTGCTGCAGGTGGGAGGCGTGGCCGAGAGACGCTGCCTTATGCACCTCTGTCCTCTCCGCCCAGCAGCCTGAGGGACAGAGGGGGCAGGAGGAAGGCTCACCATCTATCCAACCGCAGGCTGCTGTTATCCATACCGAGTTAAAACTAATTCATGTCATCCAGAATCAGTCATCCATCCTACTGCTAAATTTCAATCTAAGAAGACGTCCTAAAAATCTATTAACTTTTTCATTTGGCATCATGACTCTGGATGCAGTCTGCTACTTTTCCATAGTTGATTTTCCAAAATTTAAATCTTTAGAAAATGTAAACTCTGATTAATCGATAAAATCAAAGAATCACCCAAACCTAATGGAGCCTTCATCATTTCAATGTTATCTTTCAAGAATCTCTGCAACTTTTCAATTCAAGCAACTATTTGTCATCCTTCCTCCAAAAGTACACATTTGGTACTGCAACAAAATTTATATCGGCAGGAGAAAAACACATATTAAGTTTAATAGATACACTATTATTTTTGAAGAAAAGTACCAAAAATTGTATTTCTGTTTAGTTTGAAGAAAGCTATCTTTTGTAGAATGAGGCCAATAGGATCCGTTCTATGTTTACAAAGAAATAAAAACAACATGAAATAAATCAGTCACATGAAATAAGTCTAGATTTTGCTATGATTTTTATTTTTGTTTTCTTGGGATTTGGTTTAAAAACAACAACAACAAAAAAACAGGTAGCTCACCTAAAAACAATATTAAAGCTCATGTAGAAAACTGGAGTCAATTAGTATAAAAGAATAAAAAAAACAACAACATTGAATTCATCTTGTTATAATGCTTCTAAATCCATGATTGCTTTTATCTTTCAGTAAGATAATTTGCTTCTGTTCAGACTTAAGTGGTTCCAACCTGCCCAGCATGTTGTTGGGCTCCCTGCTGCAGAACAGCTGATTTCAACTGATGGCTGTAACAGGCCCAAGTCATAGTCACAGCTGGATCAGGCGAGTCAAAGCAGAGAAACAACTAAACACGCAGGGACGACTGTGGTTCGGGCTCTATTTAAATGGTGCGCGTGCGCCGCATGGTTCAGTAACCATGCAGCGCCCCGCTCGCGCACCCGGGTTAAGGAAACACTGGGTTAAAAGACTCTGAGGCCCAGCTGAGAGAGCTGCTGATAACAGCGATACCCAAGACATCTGACCCAGTGTTCCTGATGTTTATGCGCTTAGGCCCTAGAGAAGGCAGCTTTAGCTCAGTATTCCCGAGCTAGCTAGCTAGTTGGCAGCTGTGCCAAACACGTCGACGTCAAACCGGGTCGGGACTAAACAAGCGACAGTCTCCCCGGAGCTTCTGCGTGTCTTGTACTCACCAATGTCCCCGAAGTAATACGGCTGAGAAATCTCCATTTCCATCCTGGTTGTTCTCTTCCTTTCACCAGTGAAGCGGCGTTAAAAGGAGATCCAGTTATGGTTGTTTGTAAACAGCCGCGTCTTCACTGCTTGCATGCTTCTATAGTCACGTGACATGACTGGACGCCGACGAGGAGCCTGGTAGTTGTAGTTTTTGTGAATATTAAAGGGAATTAGGTTTTGACGTCGGACAAAGCAATATTCAGGCGTATGTATTCATGCATATCGATTTAATAATTCAGATATTGGCCTTGTTACGTTACGCCCTATTTCAGGAGTGGCCATATCATAGCATGGATGATCCATCAATGAAAAAACAATCATTTAAGAATTAAATAATTGCAGAGCAGTCAAATGTACTGCTGTGCTGATATGACAATAAATAACAGTGTACAGAGATTTCTGATCTTGGTTGCCTGGATGAAGAAAATCAGATGCATTCAAAAAGAACACATTTAAAAATGAGACTCACCCAATTTTTCAAGGTATCTCATCCACAGGTGGTCAAGCTAGATAAGAAGCAGTGGCTGGTAATCATCAGATCAACTGTCTGTACCTACCACACAAAAATCCAGATAAAAAAGTGGAAGTAATAAGATAAGATGGTAAATCTTCAGAAAAAGATAAAAATGGGCAATAAAACTTAAAGTCTAAAAATATCTTAAAAGAAATTTTGATAAGTCAAAATTACAGTTCCAGATATCTCTTATTTAGTTTTACCTAATCATTATTTACTTTCAAAATATCAGAAATGTAATTTCCACTAGTCAGATCTATCTACATCCTACCTAAAAGTACATTTAAGATAACTAGAATTACAGTATATTTCAAGATAGCTGTAGAATTATAACTAGCCAGAAAAGTGAATTATTATATACTTACATTATGACTAGCCATAGTTTAATTGCTGACACCTGAAATATATGCTTAAGATAGCTTGTAATTAATTGTGAATATGTTGAATTTTAGCCATCATACAAAATAATGGTAAATTTGAATAGAATAGAATAGAATTTACTTTATTGATCTCCAAGAGGAAATTGCTTTTTTAATCACAAGTCACTCCATTAAAAATGTATTAGTAAATACAAATATAACCATAAGTGGTACAAAACTGTAGGAACAAAGATTCAAATAGGGACTTTGACTAATTAAAATATAATCAGTGATATCTTGATTTACTAATACGTCTAGTCATAAACCAATTTCAGATATCTGGAATGCAAGTGTGATGAAACCAATTTTTATGTTAAAACTGTCTGCCATTAGCTGGGTGTATGAGACATCATACATCACCAATGATGTCACATATGCCTTTGATATATGTCATATGTATCAAAGACTTTGATATATGTGATATGTATCAAAGGCATATTCTGCCAGCAGAATTTCCTGCATTCTGCTAGCATTCGTTTCGCTCTGACATTTTGCTTTGTTTTTAAACGGCAAGAAAAATTGCAACGTTTTTTTTAAGTTTTAGACAGCAAGAACAATTTCGAAATGTTTAAATTTTTCAAGAGGACACGGAAATCTGTCTCTACTGATCTTGAAGAAATACGCAAAAGGAATAATGAGGCAATCCAAGAACTCTTGGAAAAGAACCGAAGGCTTGAAAAAAAAAGAGATCTCCGAAATCCCAAAAAAGTGATGAAAGCTGAGATGGAGTTGAGCAAAGAATGTGAAAGACAGATTAGGAAGTTGAATCTGGAAGCTGACAAATGGAATGCAAAGGAAGAAAAACTGATGTATTTAGACAGAAGGAGGAATGAACTTTTCCGGGCTTTGGAAAGGACGAATGAACAATTAATTGAGAAACCTGTGTTAAAATCTTACTTAAGTGGGGCTAAAGAACAGCAGAAAAGCCTCAAACTTCTTAACACTAGGTTAGCAAATCATGTTAACATCTTGACAGACCAACTTTCATATCAAACTAAAGTATTTGATAAGTACACAAAGTCTGCAGACGGTAACAAAAATTTGATGAAGATTCAAGAAAACTGCATAACAGAGATTATGGACAAACTGGAAATATTCAATTTGGCGGCTCTGAATGACAAAACCATGGCAAAAGATGAAAACCTGGATCATTTAGACAAACAGAACAATAGTCTTTTGCAAAAGCTCGAAAGTTTGAAACAACAACTAGTTGGTGTGCCTGTCATGAGATACCACTACAGGTGTGCAAAGAAAGAGTGCCAAAGACTCACACAACTGAACCCTAAGTTAGAAAAACTGGTTCAGGACCTGACAGACGAACTGTCATATCAAACTGCACTGGAACGTGATTACAAAGAGGCAGACGATCTGATCAAAGAGCTGGAGGAAACCAAGCAAAATTACCTATACAAGATAGAGGATTTAAAATCAATGGTAAAACTTGGGATCAAATCAAAGAAAAAGGACAAAGACAACATGGCAAAACGTTTAACTTCCCTTGTACTTAAACTCGATGATCTCAAGAAGGAATTTGTTTCCTTCCAACTAGACATTGAGAACATTCTTGGAAACATTCAGTCTTTTAATGTTGTGAATATACAAGATAGAATTCGTCCAGCAGACGATCAGAAGTTTACCGGACAGCATTCTAACTTAGCAGGAGAATGGAAACAAATTTCTTTGGACTCAATATTATCTGATGGGGAATGTGTGCCTCCTACTCGAGAAAACCAGGGACAAAATTATTTTTTAGAGTCAGAGGATGAGGCAAGTGATAAGGAGTTGGAAGACAGCTCTTTAGAAGAAACGACAACTGAAGATGACTTAGTAGGTTTAAACAACACAACTGTGAAAGAGTCAGATTCTCAAGACCGCCAAAGGCTAAGAAAAAACGAGAAACAAGTTGATACTTCAGAGTCAGAGGACGAGACAAGTGACGAAGAGTCAGAAGACAGTACTTTGGAAGACACAACGTCTGAAGATGACTTAACAGAATCGTACAGCACAGCTATAAATGAGTCATTTCCTCAAGCCCTCCAAAGGGAGAGAGAAAACAAGAAACAAGAGAAGATTTCAGAGTCGGAAGATGAAACAAGTGATGAAGAGTTAGAAGACACAACATCTGAAGATGACTCAACAGATTTATGCAACACACCTGTGAAAGAGTCAGACCCTCAAGACCTCCAAGGGCTGAGAGGAAACAAGAAACAAGATTTTTCAGAGTCAGTGGACAAAGCAAGTGATAAAGAGTTACAAGACAGGACAACGGAAAACACAATGTCTGAAGATAACTTAACAGAATCATACAATGCAACTGCGAAAGACTCAGACCCTCAAAACCTGCAAGGGCAGAGAGAAAATGAGAAGCAATTAGATTTTTCAGAGTCAGTGGACAAAACATGCGATAAAGACTTTGAAGATAGAACTCTGGAAAACACAACATCTCAAGATAATTCAATAGATTCACGCAACCCAACTGTGAAAGAGTCAGACCCTCAAGACCTCCAAGGGCTGAGAGAAAACGGGAAACAAGATTTTTCAGAGTCAGAGGACAAGATGTGGTTCCAAAGTCCTATAAAAGATAAGACTTTGGAAAACACATTTGAAGATAACTTAACAAATTCATACAACACAGCTGTGAAAAAGTCAGATTGTCCAGACCTTTCAACCCTGAGAGGAAATGAGAAACAGGAGGATTTTTCAGAGTCAGTTGACAAGATACATGATAAAGAGTTAGAAGACAGGACTTTGGAAGACACAAGATTTGAAGATGACTTAACAGACTCACACAACACAACTGTTAAAGAGTCAGACTCTCCAGACCTCCAAAGGCTGGAAAAGAAAGGGAAACAGGAGAACTTCGCAAAGGCAGAGGACAAGACAAGTGACAAAGAGATAGAGGAAAGTCCTTTGGAAGACATGACATTTGAAGACAACTTAACAGATTCACAAGACACAAGTTTGAAAGAATCAGACTGTTTAGACTCCCAAAGGCTAAGAGACAAGCATCAAGAATCCACTTCAGAAGAGGACAACACATGTGAAGACCGAGACCATTCAGAACTGTGATACGACAGAGACAGACAGGTGGAGGGGAGCGCATGTAAAAACTAGAACCAAGCCAGGGAAAACAATCTGGAGAAAGACTGGATCTTGAGGTATGTTGTTGATGATGATGTATTTCACAGGTCTCCCTCTTAAATTAAACATATGAGTCTCAAAATATTTCCCTGTATTGTGACTGCACATTATTTTTAGCAGTATGTCATTCAATGCTTCTTGCATAGTAATTACCACAGCAGCATCCATGCATATATGTGGGTTTTCTCCAGGTACTCTGGTTTGCCTACATAATCCAAAAATATTGATACCATATTTCCTATGGTGTCAAATAGAACACATTACACTCAAAATAAAGCGTACATTATAAATAACACTTGTACATCACTATCAGTTAAAGGAGATATTAAATAAATAAGGACACATTAAGCAACATTATAAAATTTTGATGTACACATATCAAAACTATACGAAGAGGAATGTAGGACCACTGAAAAAAAATCTGACTTTAATCTCAGAATTCTGAGGAAAAAGTCAGAATTAAGATTAAAGTCAGAATTCATATTTTTTTCAGTGGCCTTAATCCTCTTCTGTAAAAATAAGAACTGTTGAGGAAATGACAACAAATGAATGACGTATACAGAACACTTATTTGAACAAATGAGTTCACCCAGGTATACTTTGAATTGATGGCGTAAACTGGCGCTGTTCCAGTAACATGGTCCAGGGCTCTGTTTCTGGTCTGTATCCTTTCTGCATTATTTTTTTTTTTGACTACTTGAGTTCTCTGTAGATGATTCCTCTTGCTCATGTAGAGAAAAGAAAACTTTCTAAACTTCATATTTCAATGATGACATCAGTTCCTCATAACATCAACTTAAGTGGCAGTTGCAGTTTGAAAGTAAAAATGGGCTTTCACGTTTTCTTGGCTGTGCTAAGTTTTTCTAGTTCCACTCTGTAAATTAAAAATGATAAATAATAGAGCAGTCTCTTTCAGGACAAAGCATATCCTCCTTAGTCTTCATAATCACATGATTATCCTTCTGCAACCATCATTTAAATAAAGAGAGCAAACATCTTTGCTACTTCTTCATATTGAGATGAAGTGTTTTGTATAGATTAAGTACTTGAAATCAAGTACATTCCACGAAGTAATGTTTAAAACTGATGTAATCATCTAAAATTTGGATTGTTTAACAATTGTTTCTAGAGTGAGATTATGCTACTAATATAAATTTTACATTTATATTAAGTTTCTTTCCTCAAACATATTTAACAACAATCCCAATAAGTGTACATGACATATTTGGACAGAATACAGTTATTTCAGGCACTTTGTTTTTAAGACTTTCAGTGGATAGGAGAGATTCTATCCTATCCACTGAACTGGAGGTAGTCGTAGATGCGTCGGGAGATGTTCAGCTGGTCCATCAACTCTGAGGCTTTGGTACCCAGCATCCTC
Source organism: Poecilia latipinna (assembly GCF_001443285.1). NCBI lineage: Eukaryota > Metazoa > Chordata > Actinopteri > Cyprinodontiformes > Poeciliidae > Poecilia > Poecilia latipinna. Next base: position 162,425 of record NW_015114100.1, read on the forward strand.
CTCAAAACAATCCTGCAAAGCTGCTGAAGGTTCAGAGGATTACCTGTGAGGAAGAAGACGTCTCTGTTAATCCACTTTTTAGTTTTTCAGCAGACTGTACCCAATCAGGCCAGCTGGTGCTTCTGACAGAATTCAGCTGAAATTACTTTCATAAAACTGGAGGCAGGCGTAAGAGGGAGAGGCCGGCGTCGTGTAGTCGAGTGGCTTCTTTCCGAGACCGTCACTGGCGTACACATTGGCTCCAAATTCCACCAACAGCTCGATCATGTCCACCATGTGGGCTCGAGCAGCGTGGTGCAAAGAGGTCTCATGAAAATTCACTGAATTTACATTGGCACCTGCACAAAGAATGAAAGCCAACCTATTCAAATCCTAGAATCAATGAGCTCAACGATATTTACAGCCATGAAAAAATATTAATACTATGTTCAATGTTGTGTTCATAAATGGAGGCGACTTTTGCTTTGAGAATGTTGCAACGACTGATGCAGTTTTTAACATAATGTAATTGTCTTTATTTGAGGGTGAATAAAAGATGTGGTCTGAATTATTTTAGTGGCACACTTAGGTGTTTTATGCAGAAAAGAGACAAAAACAATTTATTTTACATTCACTTTACAATATCAACGAATTTGTTTTTTAGGAGTGAAAAATCCTGGATAGCAGAACAAAGAAGCTGCAGTTGGATTCTAGTCCACTCAGGATAAGTAGCAAAAATAACAACACACACGTTCTCTTTGATATGATTTTGCATGTGAATTAGCATTTCAATAAAGAGGAAGATCAACCTGTTTTATACCAACAAAAGGATAACATTATGAACAAGAACAAATGTTTTTGGGAATTATGCCATTAATAAGATGCAGTTTGTGTGAACAATGAGAACAAAACACAATAAAGCAGTTTTCAATAAGCTGACAGCCAACCACTGTCAGGTTAAAGAACCTGACCTGCTGATTTGGAAATTTTTTGTTTGAAAAGTTGCTAAGTTAGCATCAGTGTGGTGATTTACTGTTATTGGCTCACATGCAGACGGGTCTGTCAGTCAGCCCTCCCTCACAGCATTTATCATCTGCATAAGCTATTATATTTGTATTTTAATGATTTAATGACATTTAATAAATTGACTGTCAATTTAAAATTATTTAGACATTCAATTAAACATTTTAATTTAGTCTCCATAGAACAAAACTCAGTTTCATATTTTTTCACAACTTCCCTGTATCCTGTCTACTGTACCGCTTTTCCTTTGTGTGCTCATAATCTCTAACAAACTTCATCATACACAGGATGTCCATATTTAATAATTAATAACTTCTGAAGGTAGTTGGTTGCACGGAATGTTATCTAGGGGTATTAGAGTAAAGGGGGCTCAATGTAAACTAAATGCTACATTTTTATTGTATTTACAAAAATTGAGTACAATATATTACATTGAAGTTTGTGATTGCAGCTGATGCATGCATCTGTTGCAAGGTGCTGGATGTTGGTTAACAACCTGCTTTCAGCAGCTCCTTGACACACTCCACGTGACCTTTAGCACATGCTATGTGAAGCGGAGGACCAAAGTGGACGTCGAAGGCTTCCAGCTTGGCGCCGCTGGTTATCATCAGCCTCACCACCTCAGCATTACCTGGGAGGAGACTGGAACGTTACTGAATGAACACTTTAGTTTCCCCAGTCTGTTCCCGGAGGACGCACCCTGGATGCAGGCCTCATGGAGCGGAGATGCAGTCAGCGCCGTGAGCGATGGGTTCACCGTGGCGCCGTACTCCAAGAGCAGCTGGGCACACTCCAGGCTGCCAGCAGCACAGGCGTTGCAGAGAGGCGTGCTGCCATGGATGGTCCGGATGTCTACCTGGAACAGCCACACACACACCAGGCCCCGTCTCAACACCACCTCTGCATCTTTTGCGCTGCTGAACCTGAACTCACCTGAGCTCCGGCCTCCAGCAGGAGGCGGGCACAGTTGGGACGGGCCTGAATGCAGGCTTCGTGGAGCGGTGTGATGTTATCCACGGTCACCATGTTGACAGAGGCCCCACTCTCTATGAGCTGCTTCAGCTGGAGGGCCCGGCCCTGGGACGCAGCTTCATGCAACGCCGTACGGTCTGCCCAGGAACCTGACACACACCAGCAGAGTAACACACAGGACTACCTGACAGTATGCTGGACACAAATAGTACCACAGATAGAGCTGGCCATTTATCATTAACTGTGAGACACTTCTCATTCATCTTGATAAAAATTTTGATTTATTGTTGTCATGATAAATCCTAATTGTGATATCAAAAAGAAAAAACTATTGTCAGGATTGTTATTTAATTATCTCCACTGTTTGATCAACCAGAGTATCAATATCAAATTTTAAAAATAAGATTCAATGCAGTTACTGTGTACAGTTAAGTGATATAAATCACATTAAGTGGCTGGAGTCATAAAGAAACACATCACACCTGGATAAGTTTTTCAAAAACAGGATTTGACAGCTGTCAACTCAGCACTATTTCGTATGACTGTGGACCCTGGAATAAAATATACATTGAAAATAATTTTTATTGGTCTCATGTAGCACATTTTCTGACAAACTAAATTTTGTTTTGAGAGAGATATTCAAACCCATGGAAAATAAAACATTTTTACTGCGTTTGTATAGGTACAGATTTATGATACTTTAACCTGACTTGCTCTGTCCGCTTTTAGCCTGTATGAACCGCACCACTGCTAAACATGCCGCAATTTTCCGCTCACAGAGTTGGGCTCACCAATGTCGCAAAGAAACGAGCGACGCACCGCAGTCACCTCCATGACGATCCGGATGGTAAATCAATCCGACCCGAACTCACACAGCAACGTTTTGGGAAAGAGGACGGTCCCGCAGGGGTGTGTGGGAAGTGTAGTCCGCAGGCAGTTACTGTCTAGCTAGCACCTAGGTGCTAGCTAGACAGTAACTATCTACTCCGCAATGGTCCTAGAAAATTACCTAGGTAGTTTTCTAGGACCATTGCTGTCCACTGTATAAAAACAGGGCCCTGTTTCAGAAAGCAGGGTCAACAAGCTCCGAGTAGAAGGCAGATACTCTGAATATACATACCCAACTGTGATACTCCAGGTTTTTGGTTTCAGATCATCAACTAAGTAACTCAGTTCTGAATCAAGTTATACCTGAGTTAAGCTGGAGCGCGAGACACCGTCATCATTGGGACGGAAATAACGCGATTATCATGGCAACGGGGAAAAATGTTCATTTGTCGTTAATGGAATTAGAAATTTGAACATAACTAAGCTATTTGTGCTTGATACCAATAACATAGATAAAAATAATATATTTGATCGAGAACACCTGCCGGGGATTGAACCCTAGTGTCCTGTCCGACAAGTAAGCTTGCACAGCTGTGTGAAGCTGACACCCCACCCACGTCAAA